>NC_050179.1:6418556-6651056 GCF_008315115.2 Sander lucioperca | reverse complement strand
GCAAGATGTTGTGATCCACTGTATCAAAAGCTGCCCTATGGTCCAGCAGCACCAAAAACGAGCATTCACCCATGTCAGAGAACATTAATAAATCACTGGACACACTAAGAAGAGCGGTTTCTGTTGAGTGTTTCTGACAGAAGCCAGATTGCAATTTGTCTAAAATGTTGTATGTAATCAATAGAGGTCGACCAATTAATCGGCCGGCCGATTAATCTGCCGATTTTTGGCATTTTTTTTTACATAATCGGCATCGGCCAATATCCCAGTATATCAAACCGATTAATAGGCAGGCACATCTGCAGGCAGCCTAGTGTTAAAAACATGAATAGGCGACATTTTTTACAGCGCACCCAGACAAGCTGCCTCCAGCCCCTCCCCTCGTGAAGTCTTGCGCCGTGTGTCTCGCATAGTCACTTCAGGCTCAGATGCTACCGTTAGTAGTAGCACAATCCTGGTGTTCTTGCCTTGGGATTAACTGTACTAATAAAACCGTACAAAACACCGCGGCCACACCGCTGTGGAAGTTCCCCGAATGTTATTTATCAGAGTCTGGTTGTTACCCCTGTCCGTGGCAGTCTCATCCACTCCTATAACGGAGCTAACTGGAGCTAACCGCTAACAGAGCTAATCATTGCTAACAGAGCCTTCAGTTCTCCGTGCCTGGATCCATTAACTGCATCTATGGACTCAAGCACAAATAAAACCCTTAATTTTATTAAATTGGCTGGACGAGTTTTAAATTACAACCAAGAGTTGTTTGAATGAAATCTGCTCAGATAAGATCCTAATGAGAACAACAGGACATGTAACAGTAGGATCCCCAAAACACAGATAAAACACTTCAACAAATGAACAATGACCTAACAAACAAGGTGAAGAAGAATTGACTTTAGATAGCCCTAGTCTTATGTGATTCAACAGGAGTTAGGAGGAAATAGTGTTGAGATTAATATGTCACTTTCTGTGAAGCAGATTTGTATTCTCAGAAGTTTAATAAATGCTGCTAAGTGCACTAAACTTTATTTTTTCATTGAAAAGTTTATTTGACAAAGTTTATTTTGTTCTTACTGGTTTCGTTTATTTAATATATTTTTCATACATTATTTATACAATATACAGTATGTTTTTATATTATACATTTTTAATTGAAGTATACAAGTGTAGATTGGTGAAGTGTTCAATAAATGTTTTTGTTGAGAAATTCTGTGTATATTAGTGTTACATTTTATCTTTCAAATAGAGGTTTAAAAACAAGCACATATCGGCCAAACAAATCGGCAGCATTTATCGCCATCGGCTGACCCTGATTTCTAAAGATCGGCATCAGCATCGGCCAGAGAAAACCCATATCGGTCGACCTCTACTGTTTAGCAACAACCTTTTCTAAAATTTTTGAAATAAAAAGGCATCTTGGAAATGGGCCTATAATTTGCGGGAATTGATGTATCCAGGTTGGTGGAGCGAATATGGAGTAGTAGAGGGGATAATGCTATTTTTGACATCACTCATTTTATTTACAAAGAAATTGAGAAAGTCACTGTGGTCCTTAGTTGAAAACACTGGCACTTCAGGAGGAGCAGGATTGACAATATTGTTGATGGTTTCAAAAAGGACTTTAGGGTTACGTTTACTGGAAGAAATAAGGTTAGAAAAGTAAGATGTCCTCGCCTCCTTAACCATGTTGTTGTATTCAGTCAATAGGTCTTTGTGATACAGCCGGTGAACATGAAGCTTGGAGGATTTCCACTGTCGTTCTGCACTCCGACATGTACGCCGGAAACAGTGAATTAAGTCGTTTAGCCATGGGGATGAGTTGACGGAGGAAACATGTCGCATTTTACTTGGAGCCACTTTATCCAAAACTGATGAGCAATATGTGTTGAAGGAGTGGACCAGACAATTAATATCAGCATGAGAAGACAGCACTGTGCTTTGGTCAAAAGCTGCAGAAAACTTCTCAGCTGAGAAGCAATTTAAAACTAAAACTACTTTAAACTAGAACTAAATTAAAAGACAGGTTGAACAAAATGCAGTCATGGTCAGTAATATGCAGCTCCTCAGAGCAAACAGAGTCAAGATTAAGACCAAGTGTAAAAACAAGGTCCAAAGTATGACCCCTAACGTGTGTGGGACCAGACACATGTTGGATAAAATTAAAAGACTCTACATTAAGAAAATCAGCAGCAAAAGTGCAAGACATGTCATCGACGTGAGTATTAAAATCTCCAACCACAACCACTTTATCCAACCTAATAATAGATGATAAAAAAAAAAATAATCACAGAATTCAGACAAAAAAGAACTGTTTGAACCAGGGGGTCGGTAAATTAAAATACAATAAAACGGATTAGAACTACCAACTTTGGTCACCTGCAGTTCAAATGAAGCAAAAAACCCAATGGGTACCGTCAAACTTTGAAAGCCGTTTTTATACACAACTGCGAGCCCTCCACCCCGGCCCGAGGTCCTGGGAGTACTGGTAAAATAACAGTCTGGTGGACAAAGTTCAGTTAGAGGGCCGTATTCCAAGTTTCTCTGCCAAGTCTCCGTCAGGAGCAAGAAATCAAGGCATTTATCAATAAATAAAGTATTGATAAATAATTTATTTACATTAGTAATATAAGCAGCTACTGCTTTATATAAAATCTTTTATTATTTTATGTGTGTGTATGTGTATTTATTAATTTTTACTGCATTTGTTTTCTTTTATTATAGGTTGCATTTATTATCAGTCATAAGTTATGTGTCATTAACACTATTTTACTTGAATATATATATTTAAGCTTATTTTATGTATCTATTAGTTTTATGATTACCATTTTTTTCTATAAGTACATTTGTGTGTATCTGTCGACACGTGTGTATTTTACCTTTTCATTACTTTTAAATATATTTTTTCATGCACAAATGGAAATATTTATGTATCAAACACAAAAATGTATCTTGCAATTGCACTGTAAATTGAGCATCATTTGTTTTTCATTAAAACAAATATTTACAAAGTAAAAGGGTGAAAATGTGGTGCAGTAACTGCAATTCAGCATCTTTTCCATTTTTATCCTCAAGCCTGATAATAACACCATTTGTCTTAATTCCTTTACAGCATTGAAAAGGACCTGGGGTCTCATTTATAAAACTGTGCGTAGGATCCTTACTAAAAGTGTACATAAGCCCAAAAGCCAAAAATGGCGTACGCAAAAAAAAAAAAATCTGAGTTATAAAACGTGCGTACGCACATCTGTAAGCAATGTTCCCTTTATAAATCACAGATCACCCACAAGTGTGCGTACGTGAATCAGCCTCATACCATGCCCTGTACACGCCCATTTTTAACCATAAATAGTCAAACAAAGCACCTCATGAATGCTGATCAGTATGTTAATGACCCTGACAGTTGTTCTTTCGTTACGCCGAATCATGACGACTGGCAGGGAAAAAGCAAAAAACTTCTTAGACACTGGTGAATTCCTGCAAATTGAATTATAATTTCGGCCTGTTCTAGCATAGTGTAGGGAAACCTGATCTATAGACTGCCTATATTAATAATATCGTCCAAAACGTCAGGCTTTACGGCACTCAGGGACAGCTTCGATATACCAGACCTATGATAAGATTTAACAGAACTATATATTATATCCAAACAAGCCTTAGTGATAAAGTTGAAGATTATAATATTTATATAAAACACTTAGCTGTCTGCCATTTCCCTCAGGAAACAGCCGGTTGCCCCCAGAGTGGCGAGGACCTGTATTTGGACCGGGATGGCACGGTTCTGGCGCGTTGCCCTCTCTACTGGACCCAATTCAGTATATAGATCCAAGAGCACAACTTTAGGGAATTTAAAGTGGCATATTAGCCAGTCATCGTCGTAGTCCCTGAAGTGTTTTTCTCTCCTGATTCTTCCATTGGCGTAGTCCTCCTGCAGGGCCAGCAGTGGCATCATGCAGCATTACGCACGAGGGTCACCGCAGAATTTATATGTTTACAACAATTTGTGATTGTTAACACCTTGCCAAAATCACAGCATCAACTGGTGGTATCTCTCACACCGAGATACAAATTGAAGACGAAAGTCTAATAGGCAAACACACTTTTCTTCATGCAGGTTTTGTCACGAACAGTATTAAAGTTTGGACCGATAACGAGGACATTAAGTGTAACAACTGCGCGAGAGCTTACCATCTGTATTTTAAGACTGACATTTGATGATATTTAGTTATTTACACTGTGTTCTGCTGTTATCTAATGGTAGGGTATTTTATGCTATCCTGTATTCCATGTAGTCGGGCCATCTCCTCCTCGTGTGCTCCGTTACGGATAATGTGACGGTGAGACAGTGCCGATTAAATATTAATAACAAATTTTTATTTAAGATTTGAGTTGGAGGTGTTTATGGAACAATTATGACTCAGTACAAGCGCAAATAACACTGCTGGATTTAATCTTCATGATAACGTGGATGATATGGAGTGAAAAAATGTACGTGAGGCATCAATACTTGAAAATATTAAGAGTAATCGTTATTCCCACATTTACTTTCTGCAGTCTGACTTCAGTTCACCACCTCACCATCTGCGTCGCTAATTCCCATTGTCTCCAAAATGTGGGTACGCATGTGTCAGAGTTTGCGTGGAGGACCCCACATTCTCCCGTCAAGTTTGTTTTTTATAAATCACAACCTTTGTGTGGGAAGTGGCGTAGGCACATTTTCAGCCCCATTTTGTGCATATGCCACGTTTATAAATGAGACCCCAGAGCAGCCGGCACTCACAGTGACGATGATGATGCTGGCCTCAGTGATGACCTTCTTGGTCAGCTTGTTGAAGATGGGGTTAGGTTGGTAGTCGAAGGGCTTCAGTTCCTTCTCCCAGTTGTCAAGCTGGATGTAGGTTTTAAAGGGCTGGTTCAGGGAACTGTTTACTGTTGGAGACCAAAACTGGATGACTGTGTCGTTCTTCTCGTGGGCTTTCTGAATGTATCGGAGGGAGAGTAAAATGTCATAACTGGACATATACAATACAAGATGTATGTTGACACGTAACACACACAAGCAAAAGAAGACATGAAGGTGAGTATAACAGTATTTAACATATGAAATATGGGGAGAAAGAAAATCAAACAGTGTTGAGGCCTTTTTTCAAAGAGGCAGTGAATTAATGTTAGTGTTTCGGGGGTTGGATGGTGGGAGAAAAAAAACCTGGGTTAGTACAATGGGGAAGGTGTCTCTTTTCAGTCACTCTGTTAAAATCCCAATCTGCCATCATAGAATAGCAGCCTCTGATGAATCACAACTCACACTGAGAATACTGTGTGTGACAGCTAAAACCTACAGTCCTACACACAGTTTAAAATGTCCAAGGAAAAGGCAAAAGGCGTAGGCTACATCAGATAATGCTTTGAAAAAAAACATTATTTTTTTGTCATTTAATGACATTTTTGTCAAAAGTAAATTTGTCCTGTTACATTTCTTTAAACTGTGAACCTACAGTAGTTTTGTGCACTACCTGTCCCTTCTGACCATATGTTGCTCGGTGTTTGAAGGAATGGTTCAACATTTTGGGAAATTTTTATAAAAAAAAGATAGAAAGATTTATACTACTCTGATATCTGTCCGATAAACAAGAAGCTACAGCCAGCAGCCAGTTAGCTTAGCACAAAAGCTGGAAACGGGGAAACAGCTAGTCTGGCTCTGTCCAAAGGTAACAAAATGCTGGTAGGCCGTTATAAACCAAAGTATTGAACAAATTAAAAATTTGACTTGGAGTCTCCGTTTACAATTACAAACAAGAGTTAGAGGGTCTTTAATACTGTAGAAAAGAAAAACATCACTGCTTTGAGCCGCTAACGTGACCCATAATGTAATCAACATGCTTTCACCACAAGCCAGCAGCCACAAATATTTGGGTCTAGTTCAGTGGATAGACTTAAACCAAGAGAAGCTTATGAAGTTGACCAGCCAAGGCCTTTGAGATAACACTTTACATCTGCTGCTAGTTTGTGGCAGCCAGGAGTATTTTTAAATCTCTCCTGTCCCCCGGGTAGCAGGGGACCAGGGTCTTGGCCGGGAGTGAAGTGGTGAAGAGCAGCATATTCACATAATCTTCTGCAACCTTAATTCCGGAAATAAATTTAACCCTTTAAATGAAATGAACAAAATTGCTACTGCTTAACACTGCCCAGTACACTGGAGGGCACGCAGCGGCACGTTGTGTGCAGCTCCTTCAAGTTCCCTGGCAGAGTCAATCCTACTTGATTAAGCTGGACGAGGAACTTATAACTTGGCAAGGGTGAAACAGTGGCGCTAATATCTGCAATCTTAATCGGTTTTAAGGATTTATGGCCTAAGAAGTGAGAGGAAGTAATACCGCCTTATGGACTCTCTCTGATCAGTGGAAGCATGGAGGACTGTGTTTGTTGGTGAGTGTTCATGCTTGACAGAGTTTGAATGAATCACCACAGTAGTCGTGGGCTCATAAGATGAGGTGAAATCGATGAACAGTGCTGTTAGTGTGAGGGGGGGAATGGAAAAGTGGAAATTCTCTAAGACAAAGAATCATAGGAAAACAGGAAGAGTGAACTAAACAATGTTAAATGATGTCTTTTAGAGGATAATCAACAGGCTGATGGGAAGACGGCAAGGAAGATACTGATAAATAAGGGGGGGAGGGGGGATGGAAGACACACGCACCTCAACAGCTTTTGAGTTGTCTCCATGGACCTTCAGGACCGCAGTCTGGATTAGGTTAAAGCCGGAGCCGGTCACCACAATGTTTCTCCCTCCACTAAAACACACACACACACACACAAATGAGTATTTCCCAGCGACACAAAGACAAGCTCATGGCTAGAGTTACAGGAAGACAGACACACTTCTTAAATTGCACCTGGGGTAATTTCTTTTCACTGAAGATGAAAACAAATTAGTTTAGCCTGGGAGCAGCGTATCTGTTGTCTGTTATTCCTATTCCAGTCTGCGTGCCTAATCACACACGCCCTAGTGCTTTCAATTGCACAGAAGAAAACAAGGTAACCGTCTAATGCATCAATTTTTCGAGATCATCAAGACATTTGGTACAACATCAAAGACTAGCATTTGTATCCCCTTCAGCAAATCAGACGTAAGTATGGGAAATATTCTGCACACATACACAAACAACAGGCAGACTCAGCAACTTTTGGAGGACAAATCATCCTTTTAAAAAACTAAAAGGTTCTTGGCATTAATAACCTTTACCAAGGTTTCCGACGATAGAAGCTTGCAGGGCTGAGAACAAGGCAGCTGCCTTTCTAAGTGTTCAATCTTCCATAACGGCTCTTTTCTATACGACCTTGTCATCAATGTCAAGATAGTTGCTTTTCCTTTTCTTTTTTGGCTTATCTACTTTAAAAACAAAAGCACAGTGTGAGATATTTAAAAGGGAAATTACATTTTTGTTGTTGTCCTTTTTTTCACTATTACTCTAAATGAAATTTTCCCCGCCATATCTGTTGTAGAGATTTGGGAAAATGCCAACTCAGGGAATATAAGACTCCTACAGCTTTCCAAACAATACTAACAGTGTACTCATGCTAATGGTGCACAGTGGTGCTTTGAGCTAAATGCTAATGTCAGCATGCTAATATGGTCACAATGACAACGCTAACATGCTGATGATAAGCAGGTATAGTGTTTACCATGTTCACAATCATAATTTAGGGTGTCAGCATGCTAATTAGCAATAAACACAAAGTACAGCTGAGGCTGATGGGAAAGACATTTGTATTGCAGGTAATTTGTCATGAAGCAAAGTATTGGACAAAGAGAAATATTGACCTGATGATGGCGCTAGATGAAAAGTCAGGAGATTACCAAAGTAATTACAATTCATTCTAAGGGCAGCATAAATTTGTGTACTAATTTTTATGACAATCCACCCAATAGTCATTGAGACATTTGACTCAAAACTGCCAAATAAGAACCTCAAGGTGGCACAAGAGTAAAAGTCAAGGTATCATCATAGTTAATGGGATTCATCTCCTTAGAACCATGGATATCTATTCCAAATTACATGGCAATCCATCCAATTGTTGAGATATTTCAGTTTCAATTGTTGGACCGGCCAACATTGCCATCCTAAGAGCCACACCAATAGCTTGGCTAAACACTTAAATCTAACAGAGAGCATTTTAAACACTTGTGTTTGAGTTCATCTGAAAATACAAAAATAAGGCAGTCCCTTCCTAATCTCTATAGCTGTTGTGGCAAACTTCCCAAATCTCTACAAAGAAGGTAAAGGGTAAAACGTGATATGAAATGGACAAAAACATGAAAATAACACCCACCAAATACCAAAATTTCCCCTGAATTTTCATTCACCATATGTTTCCAAGTATGGTGAAAGCAATATTACAAACACTTTGATTCGAGGTAAAACGCTAGTGTGATGCTACTTTATACTGACCAGACAAAGCTTTCTTTGGGGTGGTGGTCCAGCATGATAGGATTTTCCAAGAATTGGAAGGCACTTGGGATGGTTGTTGTGGTACTCTTTCCATACCTCACCGTGATGGTGAGAGGGTCGGAGGGCACCTTATCTGTTCCGTATTCCCCTGTCCTGCAGGTGATCTCTTCTCCGAATTGCTCCCTGCAAAGACAAGGACATAACACTAACTGGCTGCAGGAGTGGGGGTCGCACAAGGTTCCTGTGCAGTGGAAGCCAACATGGCAGCAGCTTGACAGCTTGTTAAATCCTGGCTTTGCTGCTCCTCTAGCTCGTTATTTTAACGTTACCTCTGCCTAAAATGTCACCATGGACTGGGTTTGACAGAACACTGGTGGTCACAACAGCGAAGGCAAATGGTAAGAGAAAAAGAATCCTGCTTATGTCACCAAAGTTAAGGTCAATTCCATTTTTGCCTCAGGAACGTAAAAAAAAGAAATCAATTTATGGGCTTCAAAGTGTGCATACTGTAGAATTTGCATAAAATACAATGTCTGTATAACAAGTAGCACTTATCAACTGACGAGACTGAATTGAAAGAGAATTGGGCTTTGGCATGAATGACAATTAATAAGGAAAGAAGTCCTTACACAGTGCAATCCACCCCTCCGATGGTAACCTGGACATCATCCATACTGCCTGTGTTCAAAAATCGTCCAGAAATTGTAATGAGGGTGCCCCCAGCTTTCGGACCTCTGGAGGGTTTCACCATCTCTGGAATTGGGTCCTGGTGAGGGGGGAGGCAGGGTTGCAAGATACAGCATGAATACATACTCATCTTTCCCCTGCAAGGATTTACAGGCACACACAAGCTCCAACCCACAGGCTCGCTCTCACACACAAGAACAACACACAAAATGCTGTCATATACACACATTTCCTCTCACCCTCCTTGATCTCCAACTCTCTATTAGAAACGTTTGTGCACACACACACTCATACAAGCACCACATCTGCCTCAATTTGCTTAGCAAACAGTTAGGCGGAGCACTCCCTTGTGGGGAAGTTTTAGCGCAGCCAGAGATATGAAAAGCCAGTTTAATACTTTAACAGGCTACAGCGTAGCTATTTGCGAGAAAAGGGGGGCTACTGCACAGCATCTGGTTAAAAAGGAATGCATACACATTCTGGCTTATCGTACAGTACATTACCATTGTAATGTGACAGCATCTAGGTGCTTAATTTACCAATACATTAGGATGTTGTATTTGTACATTCCACATAAATGACATGCCCTTGGAATGTTCTGATAAGGGGCTCTCTGCAGTTAGGAAATGGAAACATAATAGAGACCATAAAACATCAAATCAGCTGAAAGCTTTTGCATACATTCATTTTTTGGTACGCCTCCATACTGAGTGTGCAGCTAAGGAGAGAGAGAGAGAGAGAGAGAGAGAGAGAGAGAGAGAGAGAGAGAGAGAGAGAGAGAGAGAGAGAGTGTGTGTACAGTATGTGTATAAGGGAGAGTATTTACCCTGTAGGTGAAGTACATGGAGGAGGTTCCTCTCTTTCCCCCCTTCACCTCCACCTCCACCTGGCCCCAGGTGTTCTTGGGGTCAACAGGGCCAATCTCACACACCACACTGGACAGGACAACGGAAGGAAAAGTGAGAAAATATTTAAGACTAGGGCTGCAACTACCAACTATTTAAATTTTTCAATTAGTCTTCTGATTAAATGTATTCTATAAAATGTCAAACAATTATGAAAAAGGCCCAACACAATATCCTGGAAACTCAAGGTGAGGTCTGGGTACAGAGAATCTTTGACATGTTGTTGATACGTTTTTTGTTGATGAACTAAGCGATGAACTGACTCATATTAACTCTATGCAAGACCTGACTGATCATTAATGATCATTAATGATCAGTCAGGTGATCATTAATGATCAGTCAGGTTTGTAAAAGCGCTTGCGAAAATGGGATCAGCATTTCTGAACTTAAACAACTTCTACAAATCAAAACACTTGTCTGTACTACTTTGACTTCCAGTCTGGAGTTGCGCCAGTGGAAACAGACAGATCAGCATCAGAGCCTCATGCAATCTTTGTCCAAATGTATCCATCCAAATGAGCTTGTTCTGAATATTACAGATATTGGCAGACAAATTAGTATTGTGTCTTGTTTTAGTTAATTGGAGTAAGTGGTGAAAATAACTGAGGTAATTAAAAAAAACAAGAAGAAAAAAGTAAAAACTGGTTAATCTGATGACTAATAAGCAGATATGAACGCAGTATGATTTTTTATGCCAGATTGGCTGCTTCTAGCATCTTAAAAATGAATCCCTCTGGGAATTTTAGCACACAGCATTGTCTGGAGTTTCCTTGGAAACGTGATAAACCAAACACGTCTACATCCTCAGGGAGAATGTGTTGCAAATGAAAGAGGTCAGCATAAAATGGCAAGCCTCATTCGGGCTAACAGGTGGGCCACGAGGAGACAATTAACAGCTCCAACGGTGATGTGAAGGAATGAAATATCACAATGGAAAACCTGTCAAATCTAAAAGCAACAACATGCTGTAGACCATTGAAGACAACTAACAACAAGATGAAGACTACAGCAGGCTCGTGAGCTCTAGAAGTGGATGATTTAAGGGTGTAAAAACATTCCATCTGGTCTCATAAATCCTGGTTTATGCCTCATTATGCAGATGGTGGGGCAAGAATTTGTCATAAACGTGGATCCGTCCTGCCAGGTGTCAACAGTTCTGGTTTGTGGCTGTGGGGCAACAATGTGGATGTTTTCTTTTTCATAGACCATTTGTGTGACATGAACACTAACCGCCAAAAAGCTGTGGCAAATGTGTGTGATGCTATCAAATCAGTGCTTTGGTGTGGCCGGGTTGGGTCAGTGGGTAGAACAGGCACACATATACTGAGAGGTTTATGCCTCAACGCAGAGTCCAGGGTTCGAATCCGACCTGTGAAGATTTCCTGCATGTCTTCCCCCTTTCTCACCTAGCTGTCCTGTCAAATTAAAGGCGGAAAAGCCCCAAAAAATAATCTTTAAAAAGGTTTGGCTTTGGTGAATTCTTATCTCCAAGAATTCAGGCTGCTCTGGTCATTTGTGGCCTCAGACAGTATTTAAAGACTGACATTCAGCAGTATACCGCAACGGTGGAAAGTACATTTACTCGAGTAATGTACTTAAGTAAAATTTTGAGATACTTCCTGAAGCTTTATACGTCTACTCCAATACATTTCAGAGGGAAATATTGTACTTATTTTTTTATTTTTTTTATTTTACTCCACTTTATTTATCTGACAGCTGAAGTTACAACAAAAGTAGGTAAAAGTATCCAATATTTCGCACAAAAAAAAAAATTAGAGAAAAGTTCAAAATATAAATACAAATTTATGTAGCAGAACTTAGTTTTTTCTTCTTTCCTCCCCATTAATCATCTCACAACCCCAGACTGTACAAAGAGTGGCTCCACCTTGACCAGCTACAGCAGTAAAATGCTACCTACACACTAATGCATCAGAATTAACAATCTAATATATAATAATACATCAGCCACAGGGGCCATTTGTCTTCGGAACTAGTACTTACAGTATGCTTTGATTTTTTTTGTATATTTTACTGATAATACTTCTGTACTTATACTTAAGTAGGATTTTGAATGCAGAACTTTTACTTATAATGACGTATTTCTACATTGTTGTATTGGTACTTTTACTTAAAAAAGGGATCAGGATACTTCTTCCACCACTGCCATTCGGATCAATACAGTGGCATAATGAGCTAATTAAAACATGCACTCTGGTGACCTCAAGGAAAGGTGAAGCACCTTAGCTGATAAGGTATTCAGGAGAAAATTACTTTTTTGTATACCTGCCCAGACGCAGTTTGACCAACAGTGTGAGACAGTGTGTGGGCTGCTTCTGCTCATATTTTTGCATAAATACACTACCGGTCAAAAGTTTGGGGTCACTTAGAAATTTCCATTCCACTCCATTACAGACAGAATACCAGCTGAGATCAGTTGCATTGTTTTTTTAATCAGGGCAGCAGTTTTCAGATTACATTATGTGCTTACATAATTGCAAAAGGGTTCTCGACTGTTGTAGAAAGAAGTGGCTGATCTTTAATGCAATATCTACATTGCCCATTATCAGCAACCATTCATCCAATGTTCCAAAGGCACATTCTGTTTACTCATCTGATATCATTTTAAAAGGCTAACTGAGAAAACATTTGAGAACCCTTTTGCAATTATGTAAGCACATAATGTAATCTGAAAACTGCTGCCCTGGTTAAAAAAAACAATGCAACTGATCTCAGCTGGTATTCTGTCTATAATGGAGTGGAATGGAAATTTCTAAGTGACCCCAAACTTTTGACCAGTAGTGTACATGTCAACAAATGTGTAAGTATTACCTCGTGGAAACGGAGTACTTCTCCTGCCGATGGATACAGGGCACCCCGACCACGCTTATGCTTTTAATGTCTTCCTTGTGGATGCCGAGGTTGGAGCCCCGGATGGTGATGGAGATTCCTCCCTGCAGGGGGCCGAAACGAGGGATGATCTGGATGGAGAGATATAGTGGTGGGGGAAGAAGAAAAAGGGATTTAAAATTGATTTAAACAGATTAGTTGTGCAATAAGAAGGTACAAGAGATTTAGATGTTTAAGTCCGCTGAATAGTTTAAGTGTTTAATATTTAAGGTCATGGTTGAAAATTACATCCACGCTGTATGAGCCATGTTTGCATGTGTGTGTAAGTGTATTAAAGCCTGAAACTGATGCTGGATAATTAAAGTGTCTGATCACAATATATGGGAAGATGTTCTATGTAAACGCATAACATGAACAAACATTTCTATGATAAAGATATTTTACAGTTGAACAATACTTTTTAATAATCGAAGGTCAGTAATCATAAATATAAGATGGCAGTAAAATCTTGAACAGTAAACATAATTGAAATTTAAATAATGTTTAATATTAATTAAAAATAAAAATACATGGAACAAAACATTATTAAAGTTGAAGTAGTAAATTAAAATCTAAAAAACAGTACCAATCCATCCAGTAGTTGTCAAAACAAGTCACCAAAAACCAAAAAAGTAAACGTCATGGTGGCGAGCAAAGGTGGTAGAGCAAAAGTCAGGAGATCGCCAACGTCCGTAGGACTGATCCACTGAGATATAGAGATATCCACTGTTGAGATATTTCAGTCTGGACCAAAGGACCACATAACAGATAACTTACATAAAAATGCCATAAAGCATTTCGCAAACACAAATACTGATAGCGATCTATCTGTGATATCTTTATTGGCTGCTGTATCGGTCAGGCTGTAGTATGTACCAGTCATATAACCTCTATCACAATGACATCAACACAATTACTGATGGATTTTTGTCAATGACAATGAGGCACCAACAATTAAGTGAGCAAAGAAAGAATTGATCCAATCTAGATGTGCAGCAGATGAGCTCAACACGGCCTCAAAGAGAAACAGACTCTCAATTCCTCCGTTGACAGAAAGTGGTGAGGCCAATAAAGTGCTCCAATCAATAATCCAATCACCAAAGTAGTTGCCTTTTCACTGCAAGGCACAAGCCTTTCATGCAGTTCAAAGGTCAACGTAAAGAGATGACAACATTGTAACTACTCACATCAGTGATCTGGGGATCGGGGCACTCGGTGTTGTAAGGATCCTTGGACCCTTGCTGGTCAGGATTGCACAGCTTCTCGTACACACACGCTCTCTGCTTGGCACACCACACACACCTGTACTTTGGGTCTGCGTTCTTACAGAGACTACAGTCCTCCCTCCCCATGGAGCAGTTGTACAGGGTGACTGTAGGGGAAGTAGTGAGGGGAGAATGCATTATACTTATTTTCTTATACTTAATAAAGGTCTTGCTTTTTATGAATAAATGGTGAGATGTCTACGTTCGTGTCTTCTAATAGCTTTTAATTTACATGACGAGGAAAATGTAAAACAGACCTCACGATCACTTCATATTTGTGAAAACATGTTTGGTCATTCATTTTCAATTGAAGATTAAAAGGCAGCTTCCTCAGTCCCACACTGGGACTAGCAGTGAGCACACAGGGCATTAAAAATAAGGTCTCCACATTAAAATGTACGAGAGTATACCGTTCAGCGTGCTGTCCATCTTCTTGCCCGACTCCTTGTCCTTCACATAGAAGAGAACATTGGTCTCCGGTGACTTGTCGTAAGAAAACTAAGGAATTGGAAGAAAATGAATTATTAATATAGAATCCAGTGATTAATAGCACTTAAGCTCTTCTCGGCAAACAGTGTGGGCTGCCGCTCCCTCGTGCCAGGGGAGGAAAAAAAAATTATACCCAGTCTGGCAGATTTTCAGCTAAAGAAATCAATGTTGGGAAAGAACATAGCTGGGGGCTAGGTACTGTTTGAGCTTCCCAATCACAGAATTCATAATGTGGAGATAGAGCTAAAATAACTCCAGTGAGGAGAGTCTGTCCATTAGAGGGAGCTAGAGAATACCAAAGGGTGACTGCTAAAGGGTGACTTTGATTTATTTATAAGCTTGAAACATAAAGTCAGTTCATATATAGAAAGTTTGAATATAGACTTTCTTTCGGTACTAAAAAATCTGCAATCAAGTGGTACTCTACAATATATTTTACTCAGTGCCAGGATTGTTCTATATTGCACTTTGATAATCCAACAAATCAGCTAGAGTTCAAGGACCTGTGCTGAGTGGAGGGCAAACTGGCCAGAAGCCATCTGAACAATCTCAGGAAAGGAACAAAATCAGCAGTCCAGTGTGAATACTGAGCAACAGTCAAGGGTGGAGTGTAGACGAAACAGCCGTACTCACATCGAAGCCGCTGAAGGTGTAGAACGGCCCGTCCTCAAAATTAACCTCCTCTTCCACATTTCTCATCAGCTCAGTGCCGATGGTGAAAACATGAGCCTGG
This sequence comes from Sander lucioperca, assembly GCF_008315115.2. Lineage (NCBI taxonomy): Eukaryota > Metazoa > Chordata > Actinopteri > Perciformes > Percidae > Sander > Sander lucioperca. The sequence continues at coordinate 6,635,647 of NC_050179.1, read as the reverse complement.
GGAAACGGACAAATAAAGACGAGAAACATGGTGGATTAATTTATGTAGATCCTATTTGCAAAACACTGTTCCCTCAATGCTGCTCTTTTTTCCCCCTCACCACAGTACAGAGCAAGAAATGTAAAAGACAATGTTGTACTGCAGATTCTTTCTAGCCCCTCTGTTCCCTCTGTACACAGAGCAGTTTGGATGGATGACTGTCTTCTTTCCCTGTCCTATGTTATAAATTTAGTTATTAATAGAAACCAGCCCATCCTACTGCCACTTTTAGTTTTTGCTGTATAAATATTGTACATATCTGCATATAAAGTAAAATACAGGGACACATGGGTGTATGCATATATGTATTATCTGTGTATTCACACCCAGATAGCCGATGACTTCATACAAAACACCTTCTGCCTCTCACCTTATTTCTCCTTATTGCCGTTTGTGTGATAGGCCATTTATGTCTTTCGAATAACATGGTCCGTAAGTTGTGCTGACGATGGTCCTATGACTATTTACTTTTTTGTCACATTTTGTTACCTTATGCACAGGTTGACAATTGAAAATAGGTGTAAAAACAGCTAGATAGTTTTCCAGAAAATCTTTAAATACTGTGTCTATGCCACTTTACCTGGTAGAGGTCCAAATGGATTCCCTCGAAGCTGATACGAGTCTTGAAGCCCACCGGGATCAGCACAGGATCTGGATTCTCAAACCGAGGACAGTTCGCTCCCTGAGAAGGCATCAAAACAAATCAGATACTCTCCCTTTTGATCATTTACATTTTAAGTATGCCAACCACTTAACGGACACCCTCATCTGCGGGGACAGATAAGTGTATCACTGAAACATCTGCTGACTTATAAATTGATATTCTCCACCCTACAGTATTTGTCACGGAAGATGGTGCCAGCTGATACCATTTTTTTTATTAATTTTCAGGGGGAAATTTGGATCGCTCAAGTGGCACGTGTTGTGATTAGATGTGTCTTTTGAAACTTCTGCTACACTTTTTCCAGCATTTATCAAACACATCTATCAGAGATAAAACTCCTTGGCATGCCACGGATGTGTGAACCTTTGAGAACACTCACTTGACGTTGCTTGATGATGTTGGCACCCACCGCGCTGTCGTCCATGTCGCTGCAGGTGTGGTCATGTGTGTTCCACTGGCAGCCCCACAAACTGGCCACACATGACATGCACCTGAACACACACACACACACACACACACACACACACACACACACACACACACACAACATCTTAAAACATGCAAGCTCATCAAAGAGCGTCCGGCCCAAAAAAATCCATGTTTCTGACAACAAAATGGATCTCTGCAACTTCACATAAGCAAAGCTCGTTCATCACACATTCCTTGGCATGAAATAAATGAAGAAAAAAATAAGGGGGAAAAAATGGCGAGATCGACTTTCATTTTTTGATTAATGAAAAGGAAACTGAGGCAATTTCCTCGGCTTGGTAATAACAGGAGGAGAGAAAATGCAAGAGGTGCATTCAAAATTGCCATGCATCACAATTTACAAACAGAGCCTTGATCTGTTCATGCACGGTGATACATTTACATCAAGGATGTCAGTTGATGCTGTGTTCAGTGTCACTGTGTATTTTCAGTGAGTGACGGAGCAGAACTGATAGATTAAGAGTCAGACTCACGGTGTGTTTTCAGATTTCCTCACTGTGGCAGCACAGTTGTAGAACTTGAACTCCCGCGTAGCAAGCTCCACAGTCTCGTTGACGAAAATTCTGAACGCCACGGCCACAAAGTCTAAGGACACAGCACAGGGCGGGTTAAAATGCTCTGCCCTCGCTGTTGGTGGGATATGAGTTTTACACATCTATGAAAGAGGAATTATTTTAAATATTCAAGACTTCCACAGTTCATGATGGGACAAAACAACACAGGAAGGCCGACACATTCTGACACACAAGACATGATCTTTAAATAATTTGTGACAAAGCATGACCTCAAATACCTTTATACTCATTATGTATTAATGCATTAATTTAACAAGACTTAGAGTCTACAGTCTACGGCTCTGTAAAGCTGTACTTACGCACAGCAGTACTTTGAGCTAAATGCTAACATGTTCACAATGACAATGCTCACAGGCTGATGTTTAGCAGTTAATGTTCACCATTTCAGTTTAGCATGTTAGCGTGAATGCCTTTGCTCATTAGTAAAACAAAACATAAAGTACAGCCGAGACTGATTGCACAATTAAGCCTGAGAGGGACATGTGTGTACCAAACAGTATAAACTAAAATATTAAATCTCTTAAAACGATTTTGGAAATCTAAGACTCAACCTTGATTATAATGGAGAACAACAGACATTTGCCCTGAAAGAGGATGTAGGTTAATTTTAATGGCCATACCTTGGTCCTCAGGTGTATGTGGTATAAGCGAAGGGTTGGGGAGATCGCAGGAGACCTGACCAGAGTCAGACATGATGCCCTCACTATTGAAAGACTTGATGGAGCAGCGCAGACGGTCAGCAAGCCCAATTGCAGGAAGGGAGGGGATGTTGATCTTCACCTGAATACAAAATAATATGTAAAGGATGTGGCTTGGAGTGGCTAAGATTATTTTTGGGGGCATTTTAGGCCTTTATTTGAGAGGAAAGTTGGAGACATGAAAGAGGAGAGAGTGGGGGAATGAGTTTGATTGCAGCAAAGGGCCACAGGTCGGAATCGAACCCTGGGCCGCTGCGGTAAGAACTGATCCTTAGTACATGGGGCGCACGCTCAACCAGGTGAGCTATCCAGGCGCGCCTGAATTTGAGTTTTTCAGAGAAAGGATTATAGGCTTAGTAATATCACTTCATATTGAATTAATTTCACTGCTCTGTGTATAATTCAAACATATCTGTGTAACTGTAAAGTTACCATACAGAAGCTGTTTCCGTTTAAAGCCTGGAGATTGGTTGATTGATGTTGGTGGATATACAAAAGTGAGTCAGAAAGAGAGGGACAGGAAAGTAGCCAGAAATGAAAAAGGAGCAGCTTGAGAGAGAAAGTGCACAAGAGAGGCTCTCCATCTTCAGGCTGTGAGAACAGTCAACCAGGTCGGTTATAATAAGCCAGTTTGGAGTTTTCTGGATCGATCAATACAGAGGCAGGAAGACCTAGAGCCCAGGGTCTCCGATTCACAATGGATACAGTTTATTACTCAGGACGTGCATGTAAAAGGGGTTGTGTTCCGCAGAGTGAGAGAGACAGAAAGAGAAGCAGAGAACAAAAGGAGCTAGTGAGTAGGGAAGCAACGCTGTACCTTTTGAGTCTTTTTACAGGAAAGGTTCGGGGGATAGAAGGAGACGATCTTGACACAATGCTGCCTGGGGCTCCACAGCCAGCCATTCTTCTCTTCCGCCCGTCGGCACTCAGACCTCCTGGTACACCTTCAGACAAAGGATAAACAACTCCTATCAGCATCCCATCTCATCCCATCCACAACCCCTAAACATGTTTACATAGCCTCAAAGAAACAAAGCCTATGGACTCTTACAGATTTTTAATGTGCTTCTGTAAATAACAACCTCATGCCCAAGTGACTTAAAGCATGGTCTGTGCAGATTTCCAAGATTATGTTTTATATAGATATAAAAAACACTCAATGCCCTCGTTTGTATCGGATTTTGCAGTGTGAAATGTGAAATTTGTCACTTTAGGCTCAGGAAGTTATGATGGCCATATTTGACTACTTTTTGTACATACAAAAATCAATACTAATCGAATGCTGAAATTCCCTGAGTAGTGTAGTAAATATTAATAATAGGCTGAATTTGTGCATTAAAAAAAAAAACGGAGTGCAAATTGGAATGGTATTATAGAGGAAGATTAAGAGCTCTACTACGCTCTATGAAAAACAGCAGAAAATCCCATTCGACAAGCTGGAATCATCAAATGATTTGTGATCAATGATTGAAAAGATGATCAAAATAGTTGAAGATTTTTTTCAGATCGACTAACCGATTCATCTTCAAATCATTGCAGCTTCAAATCTTAGTAAAATGTGTGCAGTGTTTCTGAATAAGAGTATCAACAACTTCCAAAGGAGGCAACTGTTATTTCCGCTTTTTTCTTGTTCCTGATCTTATCCCTGTAAAATACATGATACATACAGCCCCTTTTACCCTCCATACCCTGTTAAATATAGGCTGATGAGAGTAAATTGCACAGACTGCCTTCGCTGCATGAGACTGACAAACAGCTTTAATTCCTTACGGCTGCACGGACAACAGGAGATGGAATATAAACACAGAGGGGTACTAAAAGTGTCTGCAATAAAACACTGAACAAATACCCCGCTGTGTTTTACAGATGGAATTGCATGTGGGTGTTTGTGCTAGTCTGTCGCTGTGTGCATGCATTTATAAGTGTGTGAGTGTGAGTGTAAGTGTGTGTGTGAGATTCTTTTATTTATTTGTATTCTTTTTTTTTTATATTATTGTTTCAAAGTACCCTTTGAGGGACATAAACAGAATTTGTTTAGTATCTGCATTTATACCATAATTATCCTGTTTACTTGTATTATTATATCAGATGTATTTACTCCTTGTTGTTGTTTATATGTATGTTTATTCTTATGCTTTGGCAAGACAGATGTATTTTTTGTCATGCCAATAAAGCAACATGAAATTGAAATTTGAAATTAAGAGAGAGAGAGAGAGAGAGAGAGAGAGAGAGATCTTCACCTGCCCTCCAGGACACACCAGCCACAGTAAGGGTCCCTCAGTTCCACACATGATTGGCAGTCTTTCTTTTGGAGGCATGTCTGCACCGGCACCTTGGTGATCTGGAGCATTACAACATGAAATATGATCAAACAGTGCACCTTAGGGGAGAAACTGCACAAAATATGAGGCATTTAAAGTACGGCTAGAAATGCTCTTTGGTTTGTTGCAGGTGTGGAGAGTGGGAGTAAAACATGTCCTGTCACAGCACACGGTCTCATGTCTGCTCCCCATGTTCAATTACTAAAACAATTCCCTCTGTCTACATACTAAATGTGTATTGTTCCCAGTGGTGGACAGACTTTGCCATGTTCATTTACTGTACATATGCTTGAGTGCTTAAAAATGATCATATTGGCCAGGTGTTCAGAGGAGGTAGGCAGGATTTGAACATTTCTCTAATATAATCTAGTCTTGTTCCAGACCTCTGAATCACATCTCAGAGTTGTTCAGTAATGCAAATAGACTGAATGAAGGAAAATGAAATTGCAATTTAGTCTTAATATCAGGTTACATATGGTACAATTATCAGTTACACTTTACTTGAAGAGTGAACATAAGAGTGAAATGACACGGTCATGAACGTGTCATAAATATTATAAACAAGTCAAACGTTTATGACATAACGCTTCTGTCATTAAGTGTCATTCGGTTTTTGTCATGACAAGTTAGGTTTAGGGTTAGAGTTAGGGTTAGGGTTCATGTGTCATGACAGTGTCATGTGTTCATGACAGTGTCATGTCACTCTTATGTAGATACCTTCAAGTACAGGCTCAATGGTGTTTTTTGCCTCCAACGGCGCCTCCCAGGCAGCTAACCTTAACCCTAAACATAACCATTGCCGCGCTGCCTGGGAGGAGACGTTGGGGGCAAAAAACACCAAAGACCCAAGCAAAGTGTTACCCAATTATCTTATAAAATATGATAGTGTTATAGATTAAAGTACCCAACCGTATATTAAGTGTAGTTATTAAAACATATTCAACATCAATAAACTTCAGACAAGTACTTTTGTATTTCAATTTTGTAACTATTCACTTCCCATTTCCTCTCTCAGTTTCTTTGTAACCATTGTTATCACACCAGATCTGTTGATCTTCTATATATTCAGTTCTACAGAAGTTTTCGATTAGGTACAGAGGTCCACTTATATGGAACAGCTATCCTGCTTCACTTCGCAGTCACTCCTCATTTCTGATTTTAAAGATCCTAAACAACTTCTCTTGATAAAGTACAGCCCTATGATACCGTGTATGAAAGCAGTGCAAATATATATTATTGAAATCCTTGTTTTTAGTTATTTTTTCTTCCTTGGTTTATGTATCACTAGTATTATTTTTTTTTTACAAGCCCTCAGAGTTTTTTTATGCAACCTGTGCATTTTCTTAAATGCACAAATAAAGAACTAAAGTTTGTAGACTTGGCTCCACGTCAACCACCTACAACATAAAACTGCTGCTTACATGTTAATGCATCTGCAATAATAGTCCAATAATGTAACATACTTAACAATATCAAATTCTGAATAGGACAATTCTGTATGAGTACTCTTACTTTTGATTCCTAAGGACATTTGCTGACACTTTTACATGTAATGACTATTTCTACATTTTGGTACTACTACCACTACCACCACAACTATTACTACCACCACCACCAACAACAACAACTACTACTACTACTGATAATAATAATACTAATAATAATCAATAATAATAACAACAATAATAATGTGTCTCTCACGGAAATGTGACAAACAGATACACTTCAATTTAAATCCATACAGCTGTCTACACAGGTACCATACTGGTGTTTTAACTCTTTACAGTATGCTTGTAACTGCGACCCAAAGCATATTTTTTAGGCTTTAAAGCTATAGTGCGTAGTTTCTGTCTCCCCCATGACGAATTCTAAGTAATGACAACAATTCTGTCGGCGCGTCCATGTGATACAGCCTTCTGTGATCGCACTTCACCCCCACCCCTCCTCCACGCAGTCGCAGGTAGCCAAACACGACATGGAGGATTAAAAAAAAAAAACATGATGAACTCTTCAGAAGAGATAATTATCCTTACTTGAGTTTCTGCGCACGAAAGTTGCCGAAAGACACCAATTTCTAAACACAGCCATACTGACAAATACGGAGAGAGTTGTGTGGAGCTGATAGTCTTAATTAGCTTTGTAGCAACTCATTTGGCAATGGCTTGAATGTAACGAACGTTCTTTATTATAAAAAAGTTACGCACTAAAGCTTTAAGGCTACTTTCTTCAGTTTTAGTTTTAAGTTATTTATTATCAAATGCACGGAAATTACGTAAGCAGTCAATGTCAATAAAAATGGGTCTCAGGCTCCCTCCAACAATGTTCATTAAATATATATAAAAAAGAACAGTTATAGCAAATTAATACGCTGAATGTAAACGGGAATGTAGTAGGTGTATATGCATACAGTAATAAGGACTATAAATGTACAAATGTAAAGTGCTACATGACTGCAGGGATTGTGTTTTCAGCTCTGAATTCTGCCAAAACACAGGTAACCTACACTCAGTACTGTGCCTAAACGCCTTGTGTAGACATGTGTTATATGTGATATGTGTAACAAAAGGGCCCTGACATACACACCTTTTTCTCTGTGGTAATGTAAAGGTGGTTTTGACTGAGGTCAAAGAAAAGGTTCTTGTTGACCTTCTCTCCCATGGTGTCGCCAGGAGTCGTACTGTACATGTCTGGCTCCGTGGCCAGGTGTACCTGGAGAGAAAACAAAAGATAACACTGTCAGACATAAAGAACCCTATTTTAACGATCTAAGCGCACAGCGTTAAGCGCATGACGCAAGTGCGTTTAGGGCGAGTCCAAATCCACTTTTGCTAGTTTGACGGCGGAAAAAAGGGTCCGTGCGCCAGGCGCATGTTTCAAAAGTGTTGTACTTAGTGTCTTCATTAATTCATAGGTGTGTTTTGGGTGTAACATGCAATAAACCAATCAGAGACAGAGTATCATCTCCCATTCCCTTTAAAAGCCAGGCGCGTTTGTACCATGGCACATTGCTATTATGATGGCGGATTTGCACCGTAATATTTTTATATGTAATCTTTTGCATGTTTGTGTGCTGCTGTGCTTCCCTGTGTGTGTGTAACAAGCATAGTGTGTGCCTAGGCACATTTTACTAATTCGCTATTAAAATAACAATGAAATGCTGCGCTATTGACTTTAGACCAGGTTTTTGTTGGTCAATGGTGCGATCACTTCCCGCTGCCTCAAGATAGCAATACGGCAAGAATTCACCTGAACACACCTCCCTGTAAGACCAGCACGCCCATGGGTGCAAAGATGGGCGCAGGTGCATTTGCTATGTAAACGACATGGGCGCTGGACGGGAAATTGACAACTGCGTCGGTCTTAAACTAGGAAAGACACTTGCGTCGGGCTTTGCGCTGCGCTGCGCCGGGTGTAAGATAGGGCCCAAAGTCTTTAATTCCCACATTCTGCTTCCCTCAGGTAAAACTAAAAGTCGAGCAGACGAGTAACAGATCAGAAGACAACTCCACCTTGAAGACCTCCCCCTGGGTGTTCCCCAAGAAGGCGATGGTGTGATCATTCTCCACAGCGACAGCCACGGCGGTCAGAAGGCCAGGTCTGGTCCACACTGCATTTGCCTTTAGGGCAAATTTCGGCTTGCTGGCTAGAGGGGAAGGCAGAAAGTCTGCGCCACACTTGTAGTTTGCCAATGTATGCTTCTGTAAAAGAAAAGGAAGAACAAAAAGGATGACGACACATTGTGACCCTTTAATCCAAAGAATTTGAGAAGGAATCAAACCCCTTAGCGGTTTGGTAGGTGCTCTACTAACTAAGCTATATAGCACAGGGCAGCAAATATGTTCAACTGGTTTTTCCACCAGTGTTCATTGAAGGCCAGCGTTTTGCAAGTGTAGATGAAATACAGGTGTAAATCTTTTCAGTATGTTTTGTTTGATCATTTCTTTTAATCAATATAAGAATAAAACCTGTTTTAGGATGTCATTTTTCTCATTAGCAAGTTTGGGATAACAGAGTTACAGCAGCTTATGTTAATATTCACTGAGCAGAAAATGACTCATTTATGTTCTGTGTTGCACTACAGGAGATATTTAATTGATGGGATATTCACACATGATGAACAGTGGCCTGCTTTATTTATGGTTGAATGAAAATATTGTTGATATTACAGCCATTTCTGATAGAGTGACACCTATTTGTGTTTTTGAGACATGAATCTGTTCTGGTCAAATTGAAACTGTTTGAATTCAAACAGCAGAATGCCTCTCTTCATGATGGGACAGTATTAGGTGTTACAAAGTCATATTTATTTTTTATTTTTCATTTATTTATTTTTTACTTTATCTACAGTAGATTTGTGAAGAATCATAAAAGGTTTGAAAGGTATGAAAGATGATGGTGATTTTTTTCCACCACAGCTACAGTATATGGTTTTATTCTGGATGAGTTGAGGGAATTGGATAAAGAGACACGGAAGGAGGGAAGGTGTATGAGACAGAATGAGAGCTTTAAACAGAACAATGACAAAAGGGTCTGTAGAGCTAAGTAAACACTAAAACATTAAAGTAAAAGTCATTAAAGTGACACATCCATGCATTATTGATTACTGCAAAGGGAATTCTTCAAAACATATCCCACTCACATCTGTTATTCCAAAATAAAAAAAAATGTTTAAACTTTAATCAGCTGACACAAAAGAAGTACTTGCCGCAATTTTGGATGTGCAGAATTCGTCAGTTTTAGATGAGTAAGGGATGTCAACAGCAGGGACCCCTGACATTTTCCCCGAGTCGCTGTAGCAGGCGCTGATGATGTCCACCAGTCTCTCATTGATGGAGTTGAGTGGGTACATGCAGAGAGCGGAGTCGCTGGGGTCGTCATCTGGACTTGCCACCATGAACAGAACTTTGTTCCAGTAGTCGACCTTCCCATACCCACCTAATTCAGTCATGGCCCGCGCAAGTTCTTTTCCTGGAGAGGCCACATACGCAGCTTGGACTTTGTTGTATCGGTTATTTTGGCCGCAGTTTAACTGGAGCTCCGTGTGGGAGTAGTAATGGTGGTCGTCTTCGCAAAGACGAGACACAAAGGTCAGGTTTTTATTATCTGTACCATCAAGTGTCCTTGAAAAGAGGAAATAAACATAACCATTATCTTTGAAGGCAAGGCGGAAGTCATGCAGGTACTTGGGAACAAATGGCGTCGTCTGAACCGTAGATGCCTCAATGATGCTCTCAAACACGACCCAATCACGGAAGTCCTGAAGGATTCGTGTGCTGATGAGTTTTGTACTGTCGAGGCTTCCGTAGCCCTTCCCAACAAGAAACACACTGAAGGCGTTCCCATCTTTTGAGTAGTTGGACATAACGCCCACCACGTTCACGTTATCCTCTATGCTAGCCACGTAAGTCCTCTCTCCTTTACTGTCACTGTAATACAGCTGCTGTTCCACATTGGTCAGGTTTAGGAGGGAGCAGATGCCCCGATAGCGGCTGCCGCAGACTATGAGTGAACCGTTGGACGGATGGACCAGCAGAAGCTTGTTGAGGTTGGGCATGGGCTTTGTGTCCTGGCAGGCAGAAGCAGGAGGCGTACAGGTCCGGGCATCCTCTCTGGGGCCCGTCTCGGCACGAGCCTGCAGGTGGAGCGATGGCCCCAGCTGGAAAATGGTGTTGACTGCCCCCAGGTAGATTCGACCAGTCTGGGGGTCCTGGACCACATTGTTGATGACGGTCTCTGTGGTGAACTCCAGGATGGGGACGTTGCTGCCCTCCTCCTGGGCTCGTGAGACTGACTGGCAGAAGAGAAAGAGGAGGAGGGAGACCCAGCTTGCCATCTCTGGAGAGAACAGAAAGGTAGAGGTGTTTCATTATTAATGCAGTTTAATGCACACATAAATGAACACAAGACTGCAGTGTAGAGTAGGTGTGTGGTTAACATATAACACTAAACACACTCACAATCTAATGTCATGCGAACCAGTCAGATGGCCTAATCACGAGAGTTTAAAGGAATAGTTTGACATTTTGGGACATACGCTTCTTAGCTTTCTTGCAGAGAGTAAGGAGACATTTACCTAGCCCCTTTTCACTTTGAATTTTGTACAGATGAAAGAAACAACATATGACATGATATATACATATATGTTAATTAATAAGCTTTAGAGCCGGATGTTTCCCACTGTTCCCACAGTCTTTCTGCTATGCTAAGCTAATCATCTCTCCAGCTTCATATTTACCATAGCTATAAAGATATGGGAGTGATGTTGATCTTCTGCTCTGTCAATAAGAAGTAAAGTATATTTTCTAAAATAAAAATAATTCTTTTAAAAGGGTTGGTTTGCTAAATGTACAACAATTTGTTTTTTCAATGACTCTTTAGCATATATATCTATGCAGATAAATGGATTTTATTTGGCAATGGTTTAAGATATCTGTCTCTTAAATTTAGGAAGCCGCCCCAAACCAATTGTGTTGCATGACATTTTTTTTTGTCTGAATAATCCACAGATTCCACTGTGAACTGTTAACTTTGGGACTATTTCTTTGGTAAAAAAGTAGTTCCTACGAAAACTGTTCACACCAAAGTGTGTGGATTACCCAGAGTAATCGTTTATGGTTGTGTGTTGCTGATTTTAAATTTTTTAAGACCACAAAGAAAAATTTTCATTTCTGACACAGAAATCTCTGAGACAGATATCTTTAAACTTGGCCAAATAAAACCCATACTATACATATAATTTAGGTATACTGACCCTTCCAGAGTCGTACATATGAAGCAAACTATGCCTTATGCTAAAATTGTGTAGTGCAGCTGTTTGTTTGTGACTCAACTTCCTGCTCCACTTCTATAAAAGGGCGTGTTATTTTGGATTTAATTGACTTAATATCAGAAATGATCTCTGGTGAAAAAATAAAACTGCTCTGTGTGGGGGTAAAGAAAGATTAAAGCCGAGAGCTAGATCTCAAACCATAACACAATAAAAGCCTATTTAAAAAGCTTGGATCCATTCCAACTTCATTTGCACTTTGCTTTTTTTTCAACACCTCCAAGCACTGTGTGCTCAGGAAGTACACTGTTGTCTTGGTAAACATGATCACGCAATATCTCTGTAAAATACAGACAGCATCATGTACTGGCTATCAGCAGGTGCTTGTGGAGTCCTCGCTCACTGCTGTTTGCCCAGGCTGTGGTAAATATGGAACTGCAGGTGGCTTTGAAGCAGCTATTGCCCACACAGCAAATGTGGGTCTATGTTTGCATGAGGTTTCCAGCTCAAATAGTATCCTCCGTCTTATTCCACCTTGCCAGTCAAGTCCACAGGCACATTTGTCAAACTGAAAACCCCTGATGAAACTTCCAGGAGGTCACATTCCAAAGCTGTGTTTTATTATGATAACCTGCCTTCCCTCACTAGACTAAGTGGGGAGACCACTGATTAGACATTTACTCAGGAGGGAAACTTGTTAATTTCACTGGCAACTGCCATTAGCATTTAAGTGCTGACTACTCAATTTGATGATTTTATTTTTCTGCCACAGTCCTTCTCCTCCCTGCCCAGTCCCACAACCAATTTCACTATGTAAATGTATTGTGCCCTTTTCAATGCATAGCCTTAAATATGTCAATTAAATTTGATATAGTGCAATAAAACCTCTGCTTATTCAGGACAGAAATGTTTGTGGGCAGTTTTTACAGCTTTAATTATGAGGGAAGGGTAGTCAGCGTCTTGTCAAGATTTAACTAAGAGGAGCAGACAAAAGAAAAATGTAATTTGAGTTAACATGCACACTACAGGGGTGGACAAAATAAAAGGAACATCATGTAAACAACAATTTTAGCTCTAGAGAAACAAAACTTCAATAACAAAGACACATCCACTGACCAAGTTAAATGACAATTACAAACGTGTCAGGTGCCACAATAACTCACTGTTATGTTTGAGTTTTCAAGGAAGTGTTACAAAAACTGCATAAACTGCAAAACGTTCTTGCAGCCTCACAATGTTGACAACATAAACAAACACAATGAAACTGCACTGACAAGAGTGGTGGAAAACTGCAAAATGTTCACAGAAAAAAAAACGACCACAGACTTAAATGAACAACTCTGTGAGGCAATCTCGGAGGCATGAACAGGAATCACAGAAAAATCAATTTAGGCCACAATAAAGTGAATGCTTGAATGCACTGCTTGTGATAACTGACATGTGTCATTTCTGTGCTCATTATTTGACACTTCAAATGTGCACTGAGGGTGTGAATGTTGAGGTGTCAGTAACACTGACCCACATCTTATTTATTGCCTTCCACCACCTCCCTCAATTAAACCTTTTTTTATTATTTTATCTTTTACATGTCCTTTTTTTCTCCGTTTTCACATGTGTTACTGATTTCTGTCTCTGAAAGGTGCTACAGTTTATACATGCAGATGTTTATCATAATTACTTCTCAGTTTGTAGTCATTTTATTACATTTCTAAGTCAATTGACCTTAGTATACTCCATTAGCCGGACTGTGTTTTCTCACCACAAGCTGCTATTTGACGGATGGTTAACCAGTTTGGCTACATTCAGGTAGTCTGACATGTCACATGACCTTTAATGTGCTTTTTCTTGGTGTTTGTGGAAACACCTGGCAGGAAAATCTAGTGTTTTGCATTATGAGCAGCTCCTGCACATACCAATTAAACCTAGTGTATGTCTATGCATCTAAAAAAAATGTTTGAAATTAAACAACAGCTGTTTGCTAGTTTTTTTTCTGTTTTTGTACACAACACAGAATACCATGCTGTCTAAATATTGGATGGGATTGTAAATATGGACAGTAATTGAAGCATGACTGCCTCTCTGAATGTACCTCCATTGTGTGCGAGCCGCCGAAAAAATGTAATATCCATATGTCCATAAATTCGCTTGGCCACGATACAGACCGCACAGAGAGACCCCACAAAAGGTAGATTATGTCAATTGTTTCAGTAACAGAAAATTACTTGATTCCTTTGACTTCCAATCAAACATGCTGTTACAAAGCAACTTTTTCAGTCTGTAATGTACAATGAAAGGGCAATGTCTCCGGGCGTTCATTTAGGTTTCAGAAAGTTCTAGTTCCACTTACATCCATGACTTCAAAGAGTCCTTTTCCTACTCATGCAAATCCTATAGCCAGCCCTCGATCTGAAAAAAAAAGTGTCGCACCAATTTTCCTCAGATGCTGCATTGTGGGTCAGTAGAAAAAGAAATTCTTAACATATATCAAAGGAGCCTGTTCTCTCCTAGGATGTCTCCTTCTGTCGCTCTATCACTTTTCATCCTTTTTTTCATAGGCTTAATCCTGAACGCTGGAATTAAAGAGGCTTCAAAGAGCTGAGGAGAGGCAGATGTCTGGTGGGGGTGACACAGGTGGAATGAGGCCTATTCCTCCACAGACCAGCCTACCTCTCGTTTCTCAACATGTCTCTAAGCTGTTGTGAGAGAACATAGCAAGTGGGCATACCATACAACACGTGGCTATTCTGAATAAATAACAAGCTACTAAATTTAGAGGCTGCGTCAGCCTGCAGCTAATGAAGCCTCCAATGGCTTGGGATAAATAATGATGAAACACATCACGTGTTAATGAAGCTGGCACATCTGAAAAAATGTGATTCTGTGAAAGACACAATGGGTGAATTAAAACTGCCAGCTTTTTTTTTTTTTTTTTTTTTAAAGAAATGTCAAATATTTCTCTGCACACTTCATTTTAACGTTACAAGAAAAGGACAATTTTTACACAGAATCATTAACTGAACTGACTATACTGAATCCTCATCATCACTGAGCGAATCAGTACTTTTAGAAGTGGAGCTCCCCTCACTGGTGACTATACGCATCGTTGTTGAATGTTTATTACTTCCTCGTTTCAAGCTTTTTAAAAAGCCAAATAAGCGATAATGCTGCGATAACTCTGTAGCAAATAGGTGGGTCTGGAACTATCAACCTGAAAAGATTTGATCAATTATTTATTAATTTCATTCAGCTTTCTAGTTTTTATAATACATCTTAATGTCAGACACTGAAGCGTGTTTTACAGTAACCTCAGCCCAGCTGGCGCGCGCATATGTGATGTCATGAAATCGACGTAACTGTTTAGACTCGCGCGTGATGGTCGCAACACTAGTTGCAGTCTTCTCCTGAACAGAGGTGGCGCTAATGAGCAAAGGCTACCGACGTTGCTCTTTCTACGGACTAGAAAAAGAAGAAAAAAGTAAACAACAGCAGAACTGGCAGCAGCATTGCCGTCAATGCTTCGATTTGATTCGATGACCTACTTCGTCGGATCGAGCCTTTCATTCACCATAAAAGAACTCATCTTAACCCAGTAAGTTTACAAGAGAGACTTGCAGTCACTCTGAGAGTCCTGGCATCCGGTTGTCGGCGAACTCTGTTTCCGCATTGTCAAGTGCCGCTGAAAAAAAAGAGCCGTGCGCGACCTCTGCTCGCGCGCCATAAATCCAGGCGCGCCGGCAGGATATTACGTCACGATGGCACGCGCCACCTTGGATACGGCTAGTATACCATACGTTTAAATGCTAAAAGTTTGTGGATTGTGTAAACACCGGGGACAACAGTAAGCCGGTTACCAAAGACTTTTACTATGATCAAACTAAGATTCAGTCTTTAGATAAACTTTATCTGTTTATCTGAGCTGTCTAGTTCTTAGATTATCCTAAGTAGGACTAATTTGCAATAAATTCTTGGAAAACATTCCATCTTCTTCTATCTGTATCTTTGGCTTTAAGATAAGCCAGTCTTTATTTTTGTGAAACGGTTTAACTTGCATCAGACTAATCTAAGAGTAAATTTTAGACTGGCCTGACACAACAGAAGAGTCTGAAATATATTTGTGAAAAAAGGACTTTATCATCTTTTGCTGACAAAGTCTAATATGTTGTATTTTTATAGATATATTAGAATGTTGTCAATAAACCAAACAAGAAAAACTTAGGCTATAAACAGTGCTTGTATTAGCCTAGTTTTGTATGCTACTGAACCCAACAGCAACACACTGAAGAACTTTATGAACAGTGATGCTAACTGAATGAACTTGATCGACACGATTTGATTCAGCAAAGTGATTTGTAATTTCCACCTCTATATTTTTTCTATTGTTTGAGTTGAAATAAACATTAAGAGAAAAACTGCTGAGGTACTGCATGCACAGGCTTGAAAATAGCACATGAAGGTGTGTCTCTTTGTTGGTGGTCATTACACACATGCACACACTCCTTTTTTATGACAACTACAGTACCACCTCTTTCACCCTCCCTCAACAAGTTAGGGCATGTCGGGACAGGAAAAGAAGCTCTCAGCAGAGGAAAATGAAAGATAATTGAAAAATGGCAGGTGTGCACACAAACACACACAGATTAATAGGCTTAGAGATACATGTGCACGCACCAATATGTGCACCGGCGCAGTTTGAAGTGCTGACAAGGTAATCCCACTCCAACCACACAGAGACACTCTTCTCTTCAAACAGACACACTGCGTTTCTTTGACACAGGGGCAGTAAAGCCCAGCATGGCAGTCTGCATGCCTCTCGGCCAATCCTCTCGCCACACAACACCCACATCCCCCCTTTCTAGGACAACACCCACCAGGAAGAAGTCTACGAGCGTGCCTGTGCAAGGAAGCAAGAGATCAGGAAGGAGAACGGAGAAAACAAGAGTGTGGGCACGTGTGTGTGTGTGTGTGTGTGTGTGTGTGTGTGTGTGTGTGTGTGTGTAATGATTAGAGCACACACACACACACACACACACAAACACTTCTGCAACTGCTGACCTGGCAAGTTTCGAACCAGCACGAGTGCTCCTCTCACTCATTAAAACAGATAGGGAAAGGAACCTGATATAATAAATAAAAAAACAGACATCCTACCCTAAAAACATAATGGGATATCACCCCATACTGTGATCATTCATATTCAGCACTTTCTTTATCGGAGAGCTGGCTTTGACAGATGCCAGGGTCTGACATTGATGTGGGGGGTGTCTTCACATTGAAGCCGCATTCAGTGTTATACTCTGATAAAAGTGATCTGCTATTAAATTACTTGCATGTCCCCGGAAGCCTTGGGGCTGGGTGGAGAAGGGGTGGGGGTTAATGGTCTAAAGTGAATTGTGCCATGTCTCTCGTGTGCTGAAGAGGCCTGCTAAAGTGTGTACAAGGCAAACATGACAACGTGGGTTAAGAGCCATACAAGGAGGCGGAAATGAGGGGTGGATCCTCGTCCTTTATTTTCCCGCCACCGTCCAGGGAAGGAAAGGCAGAAACAAACAGCATTGTTAAAGATGAAACATGAAGTGGGAGAGTGTAGAGAACTCTTTCTCTGCATATCGCCCATCTCACTTTTTTGACATGCAAACGCTCTTGTTCCCTCCTTACAGTGAAATTGTTTCACAAGTTGCAATGGGAGGCTGTTGCGACGACAGCAAATTCCAATTACCATATGAACAATTACCCTGCCGTCAGGGTTGGCAGTTCATTTATTTCAATTTGACTGACTGGGAGAATCACACTCACCAAAGCAGCCAGCCCAGCCATTGTATTCAGGGCACCAGGCGGGGGATTGATGGGCCAGGTCCATTTCAGTGGGATCCAGCTGCTCTGGCCTAAATATGCTAAGACCTTTAAAGTTGGCCCGTGAACCAAGGACTGTGTAAATCACACTTTATTCTCCTAATAGACCGTGTGTGTGTGTGTGTGTGTGTGTGTGTGTGTCCCAATTCTCACGCCTGTGTGCTTGTGTTTCTCTTGTGTGTCTACATGCGTCTACCCTCTTGTGTAGGTTTGTCTGTTTTGATATATGACCACGAGTCACGGGTGCGAGCGTAACCCGCACACACCCACACCATCCTTTAAGGCACAGCAATTTTCCTCATTGGGACTGATATGCTGTTTGTGTGTCTGTTTACTGCTCCGTCACCATTTTCAAGGCTCCTGCTATCTCCCCTCTGCCAGCTGGACACTTGAGCGAGTACACAAAATCACAGGCGCACACACACACAAAAACTACAGATTTAAATGTGCATGTGTGCAGGGATACACATACAGGCACACTCACTACTGCACTTTTCATGCCTTTCTCGGCAGCCAACCTCAATGTCTCTTGTAATCTCTCAAGCTCTGTTTGTCTCTCAAACAAACACACAAACACAACTTCTCTCTGTCTGGGCAACAGCAGCTTGGGCTAATCTCCCAATGCTAACTGGCCTCCCCCACCCCCAGCTGGATGTTGCAGCTCTCCAGCGGGACAGAGTGGCTGTTTGCTGTGTGGACACAGCTGGCGGATGTGGAGAACCTGATTAAATGGCCTGGCCTGGCGGAGAAGAGCTACTTTCAGGAGCCAATGGCTTCTCCGACATCGCCGCCACATCCAGACGGTTGCTAATACACACAAACAGGTGTAGGGGCATGCATGCATACACAAACTCACTAATCAACTCGACTTACTCACAGATATGCATCTGATAGCCAACACTGTTGCATCATATGAAAAATGCTGCCCACATCCACAAGTAGGGCTGCAACTAAAGAATGTTTTAATTATCAATTAATCTTCTGAATTCTTTAATACATTGATTAATAGTTTGTTCTTTAAAATGTCAGAAAACTGTGAATAAAGCTCAAAATGAGGTCCGACAATTTCTTGTTTTGTCTGACCAACAGTCAAACCATTTTTTTGCTTGATAAATGACTTAAATGTTTAATTGATTAATTTAAAAATGCCCATCAAGTAATCGCTTAGTTGAATAATCGTTTCAGAAAGTCATTTTCTTTGCGACACATTGCTTGATAGCTGCAGGGAATTTCGTTTTTCTCTCTCACTACTGTCAGAAGATCAGACTCTCTTTAAAGAACAGGTGATTTAATGTCTTGCTCAAGGGCACTTCAGCAGGTTTGATGCTTGCTCACACACACCGAGACTTAAATCCCTGCTTCCTCTGGTTGGAGGGCAGCTTCTCTAATCTGTACAGCACCCTGAGGCGATCCTCTGCTCCCAACACACACTCACCCTCAACATACATACAGCACGCATTTACGTTGCAACACACATGCAGCCACAATTAAGAAGTCAGGCAGGCAGACTGACTGCTGGGAAGGAATCCATTACACACCTTATTGGTCATAATGATTTCACTTCACCAGCATAAACGCCAATGAGCCATGAAGGTATCTTGTAATGTGGTTTAGTCTCAGTGCCCAGCTTTAGTTTGGTTTCAAGGGGAATACTGATCGTATAGTGACTGATTGCCCACCTGCCATTTTATAGGAATTCTGATGAAAAATATGTCACCAATGTGTGTTTATAGCTTTGGTATTAAAGGAATAATTCTGGAAAACATGCCTTTTTGCTTTCTTTCCAAGAGTAAGATGAGAAGACAAGAAGAAGATATCAATCTCATGTCTGTGTTAAGTGCAGAGATGGAGGTGGGACATGTTTAGCAGCGCTCAAAATAAACGCTGGAAGCAGGGAGTAGCATCAAGCCTGGTTCTGTCCAATGTGAAAAAATGTACAGCTTCCAACACCTCCAAAGCTCAGCAATTAACACTTTGTATCTCGTTAGTTTAATCAGTGCACAAACATAAGTGAAAACACCGACAATTTGCTTATCCGGTTTACAATTTGCTTCTCCATCTGTCATGTACTTCTATGCAGCATCTTTGGCTTTAGCGTGGGCTGCCAGACACAGTTGGTGTGGTCGCTGTGCCTGCTACCAAACCTGGTAACCTCACTGTGATGAGGAAAAGAGGTCAGTATGCAAGCCTTACTTTTTCCATAAACACTACGTTTGCACCTACATGTGATGTAAGCATAATTAAGCACCTTCCCTTAAGGGACCTCACTCAGGACGTTTACATGCACTCAAGAAACCAGAGGAATCAGGTTATACCCTAGTAACCTGGTTACCGTATACATGCAGCAGGTCAGTAATGAGATGTCTTTCCTACCACAGACCTTAATTTGCTTTTCTTACTTAATTTAACTGACGGTGCTTAGCGCTGACTTTTGATTTTTGTTGCTGTGTGTGTCTGTGACTGAGCAGATCGACGACGCAGTGAGAGGACAGACTGACAGAGCAAAGCTTCTCCTCACGGCATGAAGGTGTTTCAATTCATCAAACAAGTTCAGCGGGGGGGGAAACTTCTAGAGGATACTTTGTGTTGGTATTACTTTAAATACAAGGATGCACCACTTGTAATTACTACGTGTCCTTTCATCCACCAGCTCTGCTGTTACTTGTCTGAAGTATTTCTCCTGCACAGACTTAGTTGTAAAGAGCAGATTAGAAACTTGATTAAAAGAAAGGGCGTCCGCCAGGAGATAATTATCTAGCTGGGGAAATCTTTTTTTTTTTTTTTTTTTTTTATTACCTACCTGTTTACATGGCATTGAAGAAATCATCTTACTGGAGAAAGCCCAACGTTACCTGGTTACTGATGTACATACTGTTACAACAAGCTGCGCCCAGTCACTGAACCCATCTGTTGTTCACCAAAAAATAGTTCCAGCAAGTAACTCCCCCGAAACCACAAGTTGGTTTCTTATACAAACATTTTTGTGTATGCATTAAACAAACAAGTTACATGTTAATAAGTTAGCTTTACAGATGTTGGTAGGTGTATTTTTAATGCAAAGATATGTGATCAATATTGATCTCCTCATCTAACTCTTGGAAAGAAAGCAAATAGGTGCATTCCCACAAAATGTTGAGCTATACCTTTAAACACAGGTAGGAAAGTGTAGGAATAGAGCACAAGCTGTGAGAGATGAAATCTCTCTGGTTCTGTCTAGACGTGTGAGAGCTGAATAAGCGAGAGAGGTAGCCTCAGGAAAGAAGGCAGGCGGCATGAGAGATGATCGAGAGACTGAAAGACAGGACCAGCGGGAGGACAATCACACACACATTACTGACTTGAGTCTCAATAGTTCCTTTGTGCTAGTTGGCAGGTGCCTGTCACTTGTCAAAATGAGTCAGAGAGTGGATGGTGACTGAGCATTGTAATAGTGGTAGCATAAGCGTTGGCTGAGGCCCAAAAAGATTCCAGCATTTGGTAATGACTAACAGCTATCAGGTAATAGCACAAAGATTAGCTAGCTCTCCCCAGCATATGGAGAAAAGGTCACATTTGGAGCTTATAAGGTAATGGCTAAATTAGTTGCAAAAAATACCTCATAAAATTAAATAGCTTCCAGCGAGAAGGAGTACTTTCCGCTGGCCGTGCAGAAGGAAATAGACTGGGCTACTTTTTAATTAGTCGGACGACGAAAACTAATCACAGGAAGGTTAGAGTCTGATAAAATGTGTGTATGCCTCGACACAAAACCTCAAGTCATAACACAAGAGCACCCTCTAACTTCCTCTTTCGCTCACAAATATTAATGAAAAACCACATTTCCTTGGACTACCTCCAACCCAACTCCTTAGTGTCACACACTTTCACCAAATGTTCTTGATGCTATTGAAACCACTCCACAACACTCATCCCTCCATCCGCTGACCCTCACAATCATCCATCTCTTCATCCATCATCTATCAGTGTTTCTGCAGCTGAAGGGGAGAGAGCTGCTAAGCAGGGCCTGACTAATGGCTAAACAAACACCATTATCAGGCCTCGGTGGCCGAACGCTGAGCTACAGGAGCCCCAGAGCAGCTGAGGCTCTTTAATTCTTAATCCCTGCTGCCCTGCTCTGCTAGCGGATGCTCTAAACTAAACTAGGATGGGTGGCACTGAAGGTCAACTAATGAGGGAATAAGCACAAAAACAGAGAGGAGATTTGAAGTAAAGAGGATCGTTATGCATACATTGCACACACATGCACAATCACTTACTGCAAAAGCTGAGTGGAGAATAGACTGTATTAAGAGGGGCTAGACAGAAATGTTGCCCACTTGTCTTGGCCAATTCCCTCTTTAAAAAAAGGCTCAGGGAGAAGTTAATGAGCCTGTTACAGCCCCACAGTTCCCCTGATAAGGCCGCTGATTACACCACATGTTTGGGCAAGAGGATTGTGCATGTGTGTGTTTGCATGCACATTTGTATCTGTGTCACCTGACCCAAAGCGGTCATCTGCTAATCGTATGTTCACAAGTCAGGAATGCACATTTTCTGATAAACACACTTTCACACACCAATCACTACTCTCAAGGCGCAATCTATCCCTCTCACACTCGCTTGCCTACATACACCAGCTAAGTCACACCCATGATCACATTTCTCACACACACACACACACAATCAAGTGTGACTGAGTGAGCAAGCCACTCAATGAGAGTGGGTGATTAGGCCCTCAGAGAGGAGGCCTGACCTTTCCCTTCATATCAAGTCCTTCTTGCGCATGTGTGTTTTTATGAGTCAGTGGCTGTAAGCTCTCGGGCCCGCACCACTTCACATCGAATGTCACTGACTTAAATGAGATGGCCAAACAGACAGTAGGCTGGAAAAGAGAAGCCAAAAATAGAAATAACCTAAAAAAGAAAGGAGAGAGAAAGACTGAAAGAAAGAGTGCTGTCACAGATCAATCTTCTGCCTTGGTTGTCTCCCTCTTTGCATAAAAAACAGCAAAGCTGAGATTTTTAAATTCCTTGTTGGTTGTGAAAATACCGTGCAGGCCCTTGTGGGTACACAAACCTCCCCCTCCTAATGTCGAGATGGTTGAGTCTGCACTTCCGCGTTCTCAGAGCTCAGACGGACAGAGAGGCAGACAGTTGAGTCAGGCCTCCGAGGAGCGAGTGAGCAGGGGGGCAACTGAGGTTTTGTTTGCGGGTTTGATGAGCTACTAAATGCAGAGGGTTAGTTAGCAGCCAAATTATATTTATGGGCTCTTTTTGAATTACACAGAGCTTGTGTACCAGTAGACAGAAAGATGTTTCCAAGTTTTACCTCTTAGAAGGATAATCAGTTTATTACAACTTGGGTCTTATGTTGTAACAATGTTAGTAACAATAGAACTCACCAGATACACTGCCGAAGTATCACTACAGCTGAAATTATTAATCAATCAACAGAAAATAGATTAACTATTTTAATAGACAGATAATTGATTAGTTAGTTTTTACCCCTCTATGATAGGAAACTGAATCTTTATGGGCTTTGAACTGTTGGTCAGACAAAACATGCAATTTGAAAAAATCATTGTAATGAAGATTTTTCGCTGTTTTCTGACATTTTAAAGACCAAAAATTCAATATTAATAACAAATAATTAGCAGATCAATTTAAGAAAAGAAAGCATATGCTGCAGCTCCAAACATCACAAAAAGGAAATTCAATGAGGCAAGAAGCTCCAACTGTCAGAGAATCAGACAAGTTCAAAAAATCCCCAGGTTGTTTGGAAGAGAAAGGAAAGGTAAAAGCTAAATCTATTACCTGAAGTGTCTGTTGTAAACACCCATCACAGTTCATCTGTGACCGTCCACAGCGGTTTTCCACAGTCGTGCAAAGAGGAATTATTACAAACACTTCAGGTTGGCCCACTTTTAGTTTTCTCTTTCAAATAAAGTGGCTTTGGTAAATGTTTACAACCTGTCGGATAATTTGACTGCTTGCTTTTCACCCCATCTGACTTTATTGTAGCGATGTCGCCATCTTCCCAGATCCCAGCAGTTACTTTGGTGAGCACAATGTTGTCATATCTGATAGAAAAGACCAAAACTATAAAAACAAGTTGAGACAAACTGGAATTATCCTTTAATAGCAGGTTAAGTTATGTGATGCTGGTGGGACTACTTCCCATCTGTCTCGTCTCGCCCCTTTCCTTGTCTCTCTCCTCCCTTCATCGCCGTAGATCTCAGAGGAGATAGTGAACCGGCACTCACCGTTGACGGGCCGGAGGACGTGTGGCGCGACGCCCAGGTTAATTAAGTTTGAAATCGTGGAGATGATCAGTGGTGCTGCCACTCAGGCTGCCAGCCTTCCTCCACTCCCTCGCCATGTCCCTGCTGCTACCAAAGTGCCTGGGCTGTCTGACAGGTAGGGAGGCGTTTGTGTGAGAAAAAGAATGTGTTATTTTGTATGTGACTTTGAAAGGGACGAGAAACCAGAAAGGGCTGTGAAACTATAAATCGATTGATTAGGCAGAACATTTTAATTTTTTCCTTTTTTTTTTCATTAAGGTGTTGTATGCAGTACAGACAGACAGAAAAATTTGTGATTTTGGGCTATATAACTAAAATAGACTTTACTTGCCTGGAAAAGTAATGATTTTAATAATCAATCTTTACAAATTTAAGTCACTCGTCAAGGAAATCAGCCACACATTGAATGAAACATAAAATGTTTGCTTGAAAAATTAATGAAATGATTAATTCATGATCAAAATAGTTGCTGATTAATTTAATGTCGATCAACTTTATTGTTTCATTTCTACTAGGTATACATGCATTCATATAGAGAATTACACACACACACACACACACACACGACCTGTGTTGGAAAATAAAAGAAAATCATAGAGTCCCCAAATCCCGTCCAGACTACAGCCTTTTCTCTACCATGATTGCTCTGTTCCCCAGGAGACTGCTATAAGGAGCTGGAGCTGCAGTGATTGTTGATGGATGCCTATTGGAATGAGCAGCACGTATAGTGCACTCCCTCCCCACCTCCACCACCACCTGTAATCCTGGAAAAATGGACTCTACGTATTAGTGAGACGCTTAAAAGGCAGGAGCCATTTCACACAGTCACACACACACACACACACAAACAAACGCATACACACATTACTGTAAAGCCACCGGTACTACTCTTATAGAAGCTGAGGGATATCATTCCGCTGGCTCAGTATCAAAACCTTTAGTGCTGAGAGGTTGTTACATACAGTGGTGGAATGTAACTAAATTACAGCACTTGATTAAATGTACTAGTACAAGTGCTTTTAAATTTTACTTAAGGGAATTGTACTTCAGTGGTACTAGTTCCCTAAAACCATTAGATTTTTGCATACAAAACATAATATATTATATAATACAAAATTCTAAATAGTATGGATTATAAACTTTTACATTTTCATGATTATGCCCTGACCTCACACTTTTACTTAACATTTTGTTACTGTAGGACTTTTACCCCGAAATTCCACCAGGCGCGGATGCGCAGTGTTTCAGTTCTGTTCCGTCGTCCACCATGTGTCATACCACACCAGGAGCATCTCAGAAGCGGAGCGTTTTGCCTGCCTGACTTGCAGTAAGGAGTAAAGGATCTGAATACTTGCCTCTTAAATTCTGATGCATTTGTTCCAGGCTGAAATATTATTATTAATAACTCATCAAATCAACTTATTTCAAATTTTTTTTTTTTTAAATCAAGTTTAAATTTTCAGAATTGTTATGGCAGTGGTGTATACTTATACTTTAATTTTTCCAAGATAAAGTCAGTTCCTAAAAACGGGTTTATATGAATTAAAGCATTAACAGATTTTCTTCACTTGTTTTAAGAAAAATATATCTTTTAGGACCCAATTGTATCCAGAATGGTCTTTATAACATTGGGGCTTTTGCACTGTTACATAAAGTAGTTAAAATGATCTGCACTTTGACCAATTGCAACAATAATATGCTACTTACACATTAATACATCAGTAAAAATATTCCAATAATATAATCAATATATAACTCCTCCACCACTGGTGAGGTGCAATGATGTGATCCACACATATACATACAGTATATTCCTCACCTGATGAATGGCTACGATTATATTATATTTCTGAATAATTGTTCAGTCCTTGTGTGATCACCGTTTCTAATCAAATGCAGACAAACAAAAGGTCAGAGGGAATTAGCCCCCCTGCCGCCTAAAAATAAGCTGCTTTAATCAGGTTGCAGATGGCCTGATAAGCAGCAGGGTGGCATTACGGGCCGATCGTGTGGCGTAGCAGAGGCGTGTCAGCGATAGCATCTGCACTTCGTCTCTAAAGGTGCCACTGTGTCTTTCATGTCAGGTGAGTGTGCTGACATTCTGTCACATCCAGACTTCAGATGTGGTGGGGTGGAGGGGGCTAAACATCAAAGTCTGGGTTTATGCTGGCAGGGGGCTAACACAGACGGACACAGCACGTTCCTGTAAAAAGACGTGGACCCCCTCATGCACACGCTCGCATGCACTAGCCATGACCGGTGACAGGCGTTAAGTTTGAGTGTGAGATAGCGCTGATGTCTGCCAGCGAAGCCTACATTTCAGTCTCTTTATCTCCTGAGCCTTCTGCTGATAATTACAGCCGTCCCTTCTCTCGCACCCGGTCACACCAAAGCTGCCAGTCTGCGTAGCTCGAGCCAGAGGAATTATTACCTGGGCCATCGCAAAGAGAAGTACGCCAAGGTCAAGCCCTGTGTTCAATTTCACTTTTGATTCCAGTCCACCTTTCTTTCTCCTCTACCACTTATCCACTCCTCCCTCCCAGTCCACCCACACTGTTGCTGTTGAATTTCACTCCAGGGCTAACCTCTATTTCCAGGACAACCAGCACCTTGACACTCATTCATTTCCAATCCTGCAGAGTGGTCGGCTGAATTGAAATTGACGATTCAATTTTTGGAATGAAACTCAAGAGTCCTTTTGGAATTGACTCTCCCCTCCTGCCCTCCCCTCTCCTCCTGCTTGGGTGCCCGTTCTGCCACCCCTTCTGCTCCCCACCACTCGCTATCTCTGTCCTGGTCCGCTGAGTACAGCCAATTTCTCCGCTTGTATGGAGACGTGGGCGAGATGGCTACAGCAAAGCGCAGCTTAAAACGCCCTGCAGCTCCCACCGACTTCTCTCAGACACCTTTTGCTCCATGCCTGCTCTCTCTCATCACTAAACTGCCGTCAAACAAGCAAACACTTAAAACCAAAGGGTTTATTTTCAGCATTGCTCCCAGCTGGATGTTGGGTGGCAATTTAAAAATGATGTATGCAAATGTAATTTCGCTGTGTGTCATCCAACACAGCCAATTAATGAGTGAGCTTCTCCAACCCAACTATAAATTAACAAGGCTAGATATAATAGCTAGATTAATGTGTTTTTCTGGCACTTGCCTAATTGCTAGAAGACACCGGTGGGGCTAGTGTGAGCAGCCTCATTTCTACATGTGATAGAGTGAGTTAAGACAGAGAGGGATAAACGCCTGCATCAACTCTATTTATCATTTATATGAACTTTGTTGTCTCTCCTATTGGTTTTTATTGATGGGAATGTATGAGGAAAGTGATGGGGAAAGATATTTTGCCCTCAGGGAACTTGTATCTACTTCAGCAGAAATTACTAGCATCCGTTTTTAGATTGAGTTTGGTCTGAAGGACGGCATTAACATCAGTTAAACTTAGGAATTTATTAATGGAAAACAAATCCACAAGTGGTCAGAGGGGCATATGTGCATGGATGGCATATCTGGTAATGAGAAATGTGAGCTCAAGGCAGAGGAAAAAACATAGAAGATGGAGAGAAAATAAGCGGCGTAAGAGGTAAGGGAGACAGAGAGGATGAGTAACAGTCTGTCTCAGCCAGAGTAAGGAAAAAAAGAGTGAGAAAGACAGAAAACAAGCTCCAGGATCCAAAACAGCACATCATCAACAAGGAGGCTTTTTCCTTTGCCCCTCTCAACCGATTGTTCTCTTTACCGAGGGTGAGAACGCTAATCCGCTGTGAAAAGAGGAGTTGTGAGGATTTAGTCTAAGTATCCTTATTAGTGGGAATTCACTGATATGGGGAGTGGGAGGGAATGGGTAATGGGTGAGGGGAGAAGGTAGAGGGCAGAATGAACAAGGAGGAAGAGGAGAGCAGCAGGAGAGGCGTAGTGTATCCTGAATACACTGTAGGTGCCAAATGAATCTTTAATACAGTGCTTAATGGTGAGGGAGGGAAGAAGGGAGGAGTGGAGAATATAAAGAGAGTGAGGGAAAGGAAGAGGAATCTCCGAGGAGGTTACCGAGCCCTGCGTATCACAACACTCCTGATAAGTGCCAGCCTCCGAGGATCAAAACTAATTCTCCACAGCTCCAATGCCACCACAGAGTCCCTTTCA
Organism: Sander lucioperca; assembly: GCF_008315115.2. Classification (NCBI taxonomy): domain Eukaryota; kingdom Metazoa; phylum Chordata; class Actinopteri; order Perciformes; family Percidae; genus Sander; species Sander lucioperca. The sequence goes on along the minus strand of NC_050179.1, from coordinate 6,607,822 downwards.
GATGCAGAAAATGGTGGCAAAGGACGGACTTGCCTTTGTCTTCAAAAACAAACCGAGACGGGCCTTATGTTCTGATAAAAACGGATAAAGGATATTTCCAGGTGATTAATTTCTTAATTGCTTTTGTCAAACACATACCCTGCTGGAAGCTTGGCCATGGTACATCGTTTTAATTATACGCACAAGAGCCTAATTAGTTGTATCTGTTGAACCAGAGGCTAACGTGCACCCAATTAGACCAGAATCAAAAGGATGGTACTGTCAGATGGGGGGAAATATGTGTTTCTTTGTTCTTGCATAGTATTCATCAAATAACAGAGGAAAGTACAGACAATGCTCAACTTCCCAAGTTGCTGATGTCATGATCACCCCTGCTATCTTTAAACTAATTAAATACATTCTCCCGTGAGTGCTTGAACGGGTGGCTGCCTCTCTTGTCGGTGGCTCCATCTTTGTCTCGCTCACTGATGATAATCGCTAAAGTGGAAAAATCATTTGTTCCATGATAAAGGCTAAAACAACACAGCTCATTATTGTGGCATTTGTGCAACAGTTTGGCAAAGTAGTCTTTAGAGTCAGATCCACCAGCTGGTTGCCATAGAGAACAATAATAAAAAGAAGAAGACACTGTCTAAAGTGCAGAAATGATAGCACAATACTGTTTTTCCTGTAAAGAAGGGATGATGCTCAGTGATATTTTAATGGAGGAGTATAGTGGGTGCTGATGTTGCACTATGGTAACGAATTGTTAAACAGGCCCTCAGGGGAGATGAGATATAGCAAAGCAAGGAACATCTGACATGAGAGCTTAAAGCTAGAATTATTTGAGAACATCTACAAATGAGTTCCCTAATGACATGATGGACAACACGGGTAAAACAGAAACAGCAGATCAACCACTTTGGAAACACAACCACATCAAAGGCTTCTCCACATTTCCCATAAGAATATCTCCTTCCCTCCTTAGTGAGGCACAACAATCCTAAAGACTACCACATCTACCGCAGGTTTTCGCAAAAACGATTGGCATGGAAAGCTTTTTACCCGCATTTCAGAGAGCACATAATGGTCTCTTGGGCAAGCACTACAGCAGTCGGAGGGAGGCGGCTTTTCAGAGCATGTAGCGTTTCATCTCTGCATGTTCCCCTGTTAGATGTTAACAACCGTTAAGGTCTACTACAATCACTCCCATCAGTCAATGGTAAGCACCTAGAGTACATCACAGAATTAGCTGTGGCAAAATGGAGTCCTGTAGGGTCTCCAGCCACCATTACAGCCTGAAAGCACACCTAGCTAGTGAGGTTTCCCCTGGTTCTACATGTAGAGACGACTTTTCTGAACTCTTCAGCCTTGTTTGTTGAGGCAAGGTGAAGTATGCACTGTTATCAAGAGGTACACATAAATAAGTAGCTGTACAAATGCACCTGTGGGAGTGCAGAGGAGGTTATGCTAATAATATGTGGCATCTGGTGGAGCTGGTCCATTTTCTTGAGTGGTTGTATTCTACCTCTGCAGGAGAAGCGCCGGGCATCTGGCCTGATCCACATCCCATCCCACGTCCCTGACAAGTCACATCTGAGCGGTGGGAGCAAGCGGAGGGAGGGATGACATGGTTGTGGTGGTGGTGGGGTGTGTAACTACTGACTGTTGCCATGGCAATGGTAGACCAAGGATCAGGAGGTGAGATCGCATGGCGTGAAGCTCTTGATAGCTGCGTGAGGCCACACGTGGGAAGGCCACACGTGGGAGATATTCCCAAGGTTTAAAATCACTGTCAGCCGGCAGCTCAAGTGGGCCATGCACACACATGTATTTACGTGCAAGTTAGTGTGTGTATGTGTCAGTGTGTGCAAGTGTGTTCCAATCTCCCTGGGAAACTCATCTGGCCTAAGCTTCCAACTGGCAGCGAAATCCTAAAATCCTACCTACCAGCTTTCTCATGAGTGACAATCTTCTCTCACCGGTCCCTTGTGGGTTCTTACTTTTGATAGGAAGACGAGGAAGAAAAAACATTTGTCAGAAAGCAGGATGTGTGACTCTAACAAGAGATCATCTATGTTGAAAGAATAAAAAGGAGGTTGCTATGCTGCAGCACAAGATAACTATAACTAACACGCATGCCAGTTATGCAACCCTGCATCTTGGACCAAATCAATGCCAGCCTGCTTTAAGAAAAAATCTCATCAACATTTTGCTGCGGTATGCCCATTGAGTCGTTTCAATCATCAACTTACACTCTTGAATTTTCATTAGGAGGCACTTAATAGAGACAGGCACGTTTAGAGTCTATCTCTGGGTGGGTGGGTTGTGTCGATTAGACAGAGTTAATCTCTATCACAATAAATAACATTGATTACAAACGCTGAATGCTAGGAGAAGGGTGTAAAAATGAAAGTGCAAAGGAGGATGGTAGTTGACATATGACAAGAGCAGTGGAAATGAATAAAGGGAGATCAGTAGGTGAAACGTAAGAGAGGGCGTGAGAGTATAGAGATTGAGATGATGTGTGTTTGTGTGAATGTGCAGCAGGAAACTAGACAGGGTAACCACAGTCATTCCTTTAGGAGGATCAGATTCTCAGTGAGTCACAGTGTCAGACTGCTAACAGACACACTTCTCTGGTGGGACATATGCACTCAGAGTTTTTAACATAAAGGGGGAAACAGGCGCTGGCTTGAGTTTCCTTGGCCGAGGCAAACGTTAAAACAAATCAAACCAAACCTGTAATGACATCGCCGACGCTGAAAATAATCTGTGCTGCACACTACGGGTGAAGAAGCGTTTTCTTTGCAAACACAGTTCACCAGAGGGTCACAGTGGCAGAGACCAATTGTTTTCAGCTAAATCCAATCCTGTGCTGCTACAATACGTTCTTGACAGCAGGGAATGTACCAGAATTCTGCCCTTCCTCTGCAAATGAATGAGACGTTTAGTTGTACTTCTGTCCAAAAAAAGAGAGAGAAAAAAAAAAAATCACCAATGTTAGTACACTCCTCTCTCATCAAGTTTATCTTTTCCTCCCCCCTTCCCATCTTTCCTCTCTGTGTTTTTTGGTCCTGGGACGCGTTCTTATGTCTCAGCATATTGGTTGTAACTACCACCCTGTGTGACTACACTGAATAAAAACATTTGATCGCAAAAAAAAATCTTTTCCCAGCGAATACAAAATTACTCCTCTATTTTATTTGGTTTTTAGTGGACAGTTCTGTACAAGTGGGGAGAAAAAGGCTATGTTCTCAAGGGCAATGACCTTGCACAGCTTAATAGATCTTTTCAATGTTTACTGCCTTGGTATGCTGCCTGGATTCGTTTATAATACAGCATGCTCAACATCACAAATCGGGGATTGCGTGGCTGTTGTCAGGGATTACCGGTCTGGTCTTTGAGTTTTTCATTAAATTGCTGTATCGGAAAACAAACAAACAATAAAAAAAAAAACTCCCCCATCAGCCTCCTGGCAGAACAGACCATCTCACACATACATTTGCAGGACACACATTTATTCATAAATGTTTTTTTTTTTTTTTGTTATTCTATCTAAAATGCTGTGCATCCTCATTTTATAAATAAATGATGTGACAGACTACAGTGACAGAGACACATTAGCTTTTGTATTTTCTAGATGAGAGTAACATTGATACAGTGGAGGAAAGCATAAATCAAGAAAAAGCTTACAACCACAGGGTGGACATCACATACATTTTTTAAAAGCTGTAATATGTTTAATAACTAAGCTCTTTATCCTATATAGGGCTGCAGCGTGATTTCGTTTGACACCGTAGAGAGTGGAATCCTCTTACTTTCGTCTTTATGAGGTCAGCATTGGAAATGGACAGAGTTCAGACAGATGGGGCCCGAGGGAATGAGGCAGGGTAAAGAGATAAAAAAGAAACGGGGATGAGCATCAGAGCAAGCAGGGGGGTGAAGACAAGACAGGAATGGGTGGCGAGACAGAAATACTGTATGTAAAATTAAGGGGGAAAGATGAGTGACTGGTACGGAGACAATCAGAGAAAACCTAAGGGAGATTAAAAGAGTCACGCTTCAACCACAGTGCTTGCCGGATTGTCGAACAGTGTCTGAAAACCCCACCTCTGAAACCTTTCTGATGTTGAAATTGGGAGATCTGTGTCAGACTATTTTTGAAGCTTTCCAAAAACTGAAAATCCGACATTCACGCCCACTTCGGCAGCGATCGGCCAGGTGAGTGGAGGTGAAAAGTTAAGGCAGGATTTGCACTTCTCTCTCAATATCTCTTTTTTTCATTCTTCACACAACTACTTCTTTCACTTTTCACATGTACAAATTAATGCAACATACCTTCCAGGACAGATTGTCTGAAAGTGTGAGCCGTTTGAAAGATTATCGCACATTACCCCTTTCTGTGATGGCAGGTTTTTCTCGACGCCTTTAAAAGTTGACTGTTCAGAGCAGCTATAATCATTTTTGCCTTTTTTGGTTGGACGACATGTCATACAAACTAGTGAGTTTTGAGTATAACCTGCTGCAGTTGTTATAACGATGGAAGATGCTAATAGTAGATGCTAATAGTAAGAGAATGATAATTCAACCCCTCATGTTAGCTTAAGCACGCCCCCTTAACAAATCCAAAAAATGCAATCAAACCCAGACTAGGGAGTGGAATTTGCCCCAAACACTATAACCCTAATCAACACTGTTAACTATTAATTTACTAATTTCTGTATTTATATGTCGAGTGGTGGGTAAAGGTGACATTGTCTTGTAGTATGAAGGTGTGGTGGTTCGGGAGCGAGAGAAAGACTGAGATGGCAATGTAACAATGTTCTGGTCTACAAGGCCCTAATGTTGTTGATTTCCTCTTTGCATGAGGTGATTAAGAGACAGATTTCCCATCAGTCACAGAAGAATGGGAGTCCAATTTAGTTTCACCTGCTAGCAAAGACATCTCCTCCTCAAGCAATGATGGACTGCACTCCCTCTTCTTTTCCCGTCTGGCCCGTTAACTCTGCTCCCCCCTGAGCAATGATGTGACCACTTTTTCCTGTGCAGGCCATGGGGTCCTCTGCAAAATGACTAGTCGCCAAGTGCTGTCTGAAGTGAAACTTTTTCCACTTCGCCGCTCAGATCTGCAGGAAGCAGTCTGCTCCAGAAGCTGCCACCATTTTCACCACCCCCTCCTCCTCCACCCCTTCCCCCCTGCATCTTTTAGAGATGAAGCAGGCATACAGAAGCGCTCCTGCTAGTCTCCATCCTCGGGGCAAGAACACAGCCCTGACAACTATCTCCTCCCTGCAACAAGCAATCCTTTTCCGCAGGGCTGCCCAAAGAAAAGTGTTGATGCTAACAAAATGCATGACAGCCACTCAGTTATGTTAACAGCCAGCGCACACAGAAGAGCAGCATTCCTCTGTTTGAGTTTAGTTTTATTTCCAATCACCCCTTCTAACATCTGAACTCTGCAGTCTCGAGGGAGGGGCAGCGGGGGAGGACAGTTGACAGTGAGCTAGACAGCTCCTCTCCACCAGGGGTTTCAACTCTTTGTCCTGCAGAGAGGCATGGGTGTGCAGAATGGGATAGGGTGGTGGGGGTGTGAGCTGGGTCGGAGGGAAGGGGGAATGGAGGGGACCGGAGAGAAGCGGCCCATCAATATCCTGTCATGGCTGCCTTGGAGAGCTACTGCGACAAAAATGCTGAGATAACACAAGACAGACAAGTTTACTTCCTTGCTTTTTAATTCATGCTGGAAAACAACAGGGGAAAAGTTTACTTGACTTCCACTTAGGGACAAGAGCGAAAATCTGTGGAATAATCCATGTCAGTGGACCTTTGTGGATAGAATAATCAGAGTAGATAGCTTACTGTATGTTGTGTTTTTGGGAGCTCCACAGGGCTTAGTACAGGGCCTCCTCATGTTATTTAAAGGCCAAGAGTAAAATAAGGCAAAATGGTACTCACAAATAAGACTGAAGTGGAAATAATCACCCCACATTGGTATCAACAGCTCAAGGAGGAGTAAGTTGTTCAAAGTATGCAGGGTTTTACAGCTGAGCGGATACTCACCCTGATTTCTCTTTTAAACTTATCACTCAAGACAGAGGATGCTTAAAGAAGCCTCGCGTTTATTCTGCAGAGGTCTACCTTCCGTTCATTTAATGTTGTGCGTGGAGGCTCCAGCTGACCTGCTAGTGCAGATAGCATAGAGGAAATTCTCTTATAGGGCAAATAAATTGTCCAGCGAAACTATTTGCACCGTCATCGCTGTGAAAAGGGCAATGACAGCTTCCATAGACCATTCCACTTCATCACTTTTAATGCATGTTAAGAGGATGGGTCTGACAAATTAAAATCCATATCAATTACTTCTTGTCTCTTGCGACTCGTAAAGGGAGTGGTGTTTTAAGGTAAATTACCAGTCATTAGCTCTACATCATCAAAAATGCATTAAGAGTTGTTCTAGGGCAACTAAAGACAGTTTTGGCAAAATAGATATAAATGATATATACTGTAGTTTCAAAATCAAAACTGAGGAAGAACTCCAGGCACAGACACAAACCCAACCATTTCTTTCCAAAGAAACTCTTATTACCTTGCAGGTGTCAACTCTTGATTCACCACATACTCACATGCTTTCAAAATCCCCTCTTGCACCGTTATTTAAAATAAAAATCATCAAACATTCTCAGAGATCCCTCTTTTTTGTGCACTTTTTCAGTCTTTCCAATCCCTCTAACCAAATATTGCATCAACTTGTGTCTTGCTTTGCTGGAGAGCTTCCACACAGAGTCAATAAAGCAGTGTGTGCGTCTTTCGTATCACATCTAAGATAGCATATGAGTGGGCTGCAGGGCCTCCCTCATCCACAACACATACTACTGTTGTTGTTTTTCCTCCGTGCTGGCAGTGACAGAGTGGAGCATTCCAAGTTTGCATCAAGCAAGTCAGAGCTTTTTGAGAATGTTGATTGCAACGCAGTGCCTTCTGCTTATGCAATCCTCAGAGACCGAGGCCTCCAACTAAAACATCACAGTAAAAATGCACGTCAATAGTTTTTGATAAGCTCAAACTGATGGTAGGCCAGCTAGCAACATATCACACTTCAAAAGGCTGGTTTCATTTTATTTTTCTTGGACTCCGTTTATTGTTTGGCTCTGTTTACGACTTTAAAATTAAATCAAACTTGTATTTCAACAGTGCTCCTGCTTCCTCCTAATTAATCTTTGTCGTCAGTGATGGAAGTATTCTGATCCTTTACTTAAGTAAAAGTACCACTCTGTAAAAATACTCAATTACAAGTTTTGCATTTAAAATACTACAGTAAAAGTATCAACAAAGCAAATACTCACATTTTAGAAGCCTGGCCAGCTTTTGTTAGAAACATTAATGAATTGAAAATTCCTAATTGTTTGTATAGTCAACTTACATTTAGCTCTAACATACATAAATACCTCACCAGACATGCCACCAGAGGTCTTTTCAAAGTTCCTAGAGCCCGAACACAATCAACGCAACGTACAGTATTGTATCGAGGGATGGTTGCATGGAACTCACTTCCAGCAGAGATTGCCAAAGCGCACAATAAATCAAGCTTTAAAAAACTATTAAAGCAACATCTAAGGGCCCTAAGACTGTAACCATATTTTGTACTTTGTTTATGTATAGGAGTATTGATATGTAAACAAAGATGTTGAAAGATAACTTTTCTATATTCTGTGCTTATGTATTTATTGTGATATTTAATAGAGTACATGAAGAGGAATATGTATATTTATATTTGCAAGAAAATATAGCTATACTGCTTTTATTTTTATATCATATGGCTGTTTTGTCTGAAAATGTCTTATTTTTATAGCGGTTTTGTCTGAAAATGTCTTATCTGTGGTAATGTTTTATGTTTTGTGTGGACCCCAGGAAGAGTAGCTGATGTCCTGCATCAGCTAATGGGGATCCTAATAAAATCAAATAAAATCAAAAGTTTGGCATCTATGCTTGAACAATTACCAAACCGATTAATTGAGTATCAAAATATTTGCAGATTTATTTTCTGTTGACAGACTAATCAATTAATCAACAAATGGTTGCAGCTCTAACTGATACGTAATCTTATATAATACATTTCTAGATTTTTTTTAAATCAATTATTTTTTATTCCAACACCAACAAATTAAAGACAATACAACAGGTTTACATTTAGAATATTGTTGCATCAGTGCATAAGTAGCATTTTATTGTTGTTGCTGGTTCATATGAAGCGATTTTTAAGTAATTTATAAACAGTTTGTTTATTCCAGTGGTTTATTAATTAAATCTGCAACACCTAAAGAATGACCAGTAGACCTTTGACCAAAAGCTGAGCTTCTAATAAAAACAACTGTAGAAGCGAAGATGACGACCAAAAATTACCAGTCGTGAGAGCAAGATTAGCTATAATAATAATAATAATAATAATAATAATAATAATAATAATAAGTAATTCTCACGAATTATAGCTAATTGGGTGTCTGTGCTTAATGAGAAGGGGAAAACATTAGGGAGACATCATCACAGTGAGGGAATAGATATAGAAAGTCTTGAAGTCAACTGACCCTGCACATTTCTCACCCCTACACATGGGTTATTTCAATTCACCACTCCAACCAATTATACTTGCAGGGAAAGTGCCTACCATACAAAAGATAGTCCAAGTCCAATTTCTCCCGCCCTTTCTCTTAACTCTCACTTTCTCAGTACGATGCATTTTAAACCATCAGACAAGGCCGGGGACAAAGTGCATATTTGAAAGACAGTGTGGGCCGTGATGGGAAAAAGAACAGTAGGGAGGAAAAGTAAGTTCAACTCAGAGCTATCTCGCTTCCTTTTGATCAGGAGGAACTGTGGATTAGAAAGGATTCTCTAGAAGTGTCCACTTAATTCGCATAACATTTTATAAACCCACCAGTAAACGTTACAGCACTCCCAAGGTCAGATTAGACTACATGCCCCTACTACAGCAGCTTCTTTTTTTGCCTTGGACTTCTCCACAGTAGTAGGTCCACAACAGTGGGTTGGTATGGCTTTCACTTCACAAAAATAAAGAAAAAGGAAACCCTTCTCTTTGGCTTTGGTCTCATTCCTTTCCCTGTGATACATGCTGCTGCACTGAACCAAGCAGGTCAACTTTTCCACTGTGTGTTAGATGAGGATTTCTAAGAGAGAATCAGACAGAGTGACAAGAGCGAAACATTTCTCTAGGCGTGTTAACTATTGAGAACTGTGAGGTTTTCTGCCTACAACAGCCCTCCAGCCTCTTTTGAACTTTAAGCGTCACATCTCTAGAAACAATTTGAGATTGTGTTGGGAATGTGTTTGTCTGTGTAGGTCCATGTTTGTCCTCTGAGGGGAGAGTATTATGTCTGTAGGGGTGGACTGATGAGACAGGCATGCAGACTCCGTTTTTGTGTCGTCAATCACCTTCACGTAAAGTAAATGATTTTTCAACAAGCTCCAGGGTGATGGATAATCAGAACGAAAGGGTGGGCTGAGTACCCCTCTCCTAATTTTTCAATGGACGGCGGAGGGGAAGGTCCCTACATCACCGCGCTCTTGTTGTGCTGTGCACGTTTTTCCATTTGGGCGCTAACGTTAAACGTAGCGCCCTGGGCCAAAGCGATGATGGATTCCCCCTCCTGACAGCTTCCCTTGTTTCAAAGGAGCACTCAGGATGAGATGGGGGGTGGGGGGAAAGATGTCTGGGGACAGAAGCCTCATGTCGAATGAGAAGCTGCCAAATGGAGCCTCCACAGCTCTTCATCAGGGCCGGTGGTCCTGGAGGGATGGCTGCTCCAGGCAAATTCTAAAAACTGCAAGCCAGGCAACACATCTGTGCAGCTGGGTTCCCTCTGTGGCATGAAGCATACAAACCCTCCAGCAAGTAGAGGCATGCGAGTCAGGGACAAAGAGAGAAATGCAGAGGGAAAACACAGACAGAGGAAAGTGGGGTGTATGTGAGACTTCTGACTCCAAATACTGAAAGCAAAACTTTCTCTCCCCTGAAACCAAAAGCAGCACTCCAATGGCAAAGGCGCCAAAGAATGCAAAGCAAATCTCCATGGTAATTCTCCCTCTGCAATCATCTTGTGTCTCTCCAGCTGTATCACTCACACGGTTTGTCTCTATCTATTTTCATTCAGGCATAATTAAGGCCCACTGTTTATATTGTTGATCGACAATTAAGATGATTAACAGGCTGGCGGCAATACTTTTTCGCTTGATGGTATTGTTGTCGCAGCATCTCTGGAGGAATTTATTCTCAACTGATGCAGCAGTTTGTGCTGACATTGGCTTTACTTGTGATGTTGTTTGCCTCACCTCTCCAACCATGTTCATCTCTGTTCTTGCATATTGTACTTGTTTGCTCTGATCCATGCCTCTCTGTCCCCCATGCATTCACAATGCATAGATTTATTAGTAACTACTTAGTGACATGGTTTTTGTCATTGCACCACAACTGTCAGCATCAACAATGTTTAACTTGTTTATTATTAATAAGCAAAGAAATAATATAATGATGCATATGATTACAGTATGTTCTCCATAGCAATAACAACCCTGCTTATTACGCATGTATGAGAGTCAGCCTTGTATAATGTGAAGTGTGACCTTAAGTTTTATCATGGCAATCACGACCCTGTCCAGGATTTACATTAAAGAATATCTGTCTCATTAGATTATGGAATGCAATCTGTGCAGGGCGAGATAAAGTGGTACCAGGTCACACACTCAATATCTCATCATTATGTAACAACGGGGAGTGCGGCCATCGCTCTCCACACACATGCTTACACATGCACACACGCTCTCTCTCACCCACCAGATCGAACTGGCAGCCTTTCTTATCAATTTACAACACAAAAACACATGAAACACAAACTGCAGCCGATGCAGATAGGAATTAGGATTTGGAGAGACTGAAAACCAAAAAGGTACAAATCCAACCAAGTTTTCACACTGCCTTCCATTTCTACTTTTCTTTCCTCCATCTCATTACAGTGCACTTTGGAAACTAATGGACAGGGTTCTCACAGCCATGCAGCACTAATGATTTACAGCAACGGAAAGTAAATACACTAAAGACACAAACGGAGTGAACAGGCCTTGGAGGTATTATTCAGGGACATTCCTGTGCACACCGTTTCATTTAAAAACATTATTTATGAGAACAATTTCCCCGACAGTGTCTAGAGGAAAATGGTAACGGCACTTAACATCTCTCTCCATCTTTAGAAAGAAAATGTCATGCAAATGGATGATTTCTCATGTGCTCCCCATGAACAATCCTACTCAAATGCTGCCCTGCAAATCACTTAATGCGGCGGGGAAATGGGCATGTCTGCCTCATCGTACAGCGCCTCAGAGATGGAGTAGGAGATTGTCACTTTGTAATTCCAATTCTTGCTCTGTGCCAGGAAAACCCTCCCTCAAACATTTCAGCCATGATTTAGGGATACAAAAAGAAAAACAAACCTCCCCTCTCTCTCAGCTTTTTACCCATTTGTTTAAAAATTATTTTAGCTTCAGAAAACTATAAGACTGAGAAACAGAAAGACAGCAAGAGGGGGGGATGCTTCTCACAATGCCAGTGGATTATTGGCAGCTTGCAAAATCCCATCAGAAAGGATGGGCTAGAAACAGATCACTCTGTGTTACATGGAAGAATAAGAGCTGCAGCACATTGTATAGCCTGCTGTATCGCCCTCCTCGCAACGCTTCTTCTCATCTCTACTCTCTGAGGGGCTGGGCCACTCCCGGGGAATTAACCCTGCAGTCATTATGCTGGTGAGGGTCACTGGATCTGTGGCATGTGTGGAAACACCAGTAGCGCTCTGGCTTCAGTGCTCCGCCTCAGGCCTCCTGCCTGCCTGCCTCCACAGACACACACACACACACACACACACACACCCGAAACTGAGCAGTGTCACGTACATGGAGAATACCCACACACCCAGGCTTGTTGCCCAGTCACCAGTCAGCCTGCTTAATAAGGACGGAAAATAGTCCCTGCAGCACTAAAGGCACAATAACAGAAGCCATGATATTCTCTCTGTAGCTGGAGCTGGAGTTCAACTGCCTCTGTGTCCAAGCAGAGGGCTGGAGGTTCAGAAGGCTAAGCGCACACGCTCCATTTGAATTAGAGCTGGATTCACTGAGGTGACAGGGCTCGTTTTCAGCTGCAGCCACCAGGGAGAAGCCAGCCAGGTTATCTCCTAAACCAGTACCACATTGACGTACCACAGGTAAAACGCCGGTCCAAATAATGAGCGTGATGAGACTAGGCAGGGCAAACAATGGCTCAAGGTGGCCGCTGTAAACACTGGCATACCTTTTTAATTGCCACTGTTCTCAGTTACGCTTGGCTGAAAAGAGGAGTCTTTTGCTGTCGTGCTTAATCTGCGGTGTGCCATCCTTTACGCACAAACTGCATACAGCCCTCCCACCTTTAACTTGAAAATCAAACAAGAGGAAGAATAACCCATTTTAGCACCCGCCATGAAATGCCTTTCAATATATCGCTTGCCCATAGCAATTTTCCCTCCTCCTACTTCCACTAAGGTGGCAAGATGAGCAAACATTCAGGCACACACTCACCCCCTGGGGCATCATTATCCCAGACACAAGAGTTGCCGCCAAATGTAATGGAGCTCTGGGTCTACCTGACTCATGGCAGCCCCTATTTTCTTATATTGAAATGGAAGGAATGGGAGAAGTCTGAGCAGTGTTTATATAGAAAACAAATGCTGCCAGGGGCTTTGCTGTGGGATTATGAGAATTGGCCGAGAGTCAGGATAAGTAGGGAGGGGTGAATAGGAGCAGTCCTGCTGTTGGTATTTTTTTTCCCCAGTGTTGGCTGGTTCTGTTCTGTACTGGGCTGGGTTTTACTGGGTTGGGTGAGGCTTTTGCTGCCAGTTCCCAGAACACAAGGGCCCTTTTTCTCCTGCCAATCACAACCAGATGTGCCCAGACTTGTTTTAAGATTTTTTATCCCTCACTTCAGCTCTAAGTGAGTCATTCGAGTTACAGCACACACACAAAAACTTGGAGGACATATTCTGACACAGAAATACACACATACTCACGTTCGGTGACATGCATGCACACAAACGCGGCCTGGCTGAGGCACTGTAATCACAGGGGCCCAAAAAGAATCCCAGAGCAGGAATGGGCTCCAATAACATGCTTTTCAACACAGGGGCACTTTTTTTTATTCGCCCATTCCCCCAGGACATGTAGTTTGAGGAGATTCAACCTGACATGACAGAGATTTACGAGGTGTAGATAGAGGCCTATTTTCACATAGATCCCAGGTCCTATCAATGCAATGTCAAGGCCTATCAATAATAGACCAGACAGGTTTTTGCACCCTGAATATTCTTCAACCTCCTATCCTCTCAGCTTTAGAAAGCAGAAATACAATGTTAACGCACTCAGCTGCTGAGGCATTAGTAAGCCTGTGGGTATATTTGAATATTTGAATGCCACTGGAATGTTTTTCCTTCAAAACACAGTGTGAACACAAATGTATGCCCTCCAGCTACATATAGCACTGATGTTAATGATAACAGCACACGAGTACAGAGATCATTGTACATGGCAACTGTGCTGCAGCTGTTTGTGTATACATTAAACTAGAGCTTGGAGGGGGTCATGTAATGTGTATGTAGGCAGTCAGAACTGATGTGCAATTAACTATTCATTGCTAAATCTGATTAGTAAATTATTCATCCATGCAGGTTATGTGTATAAGTATTACACAGCTCCTTAACCTCTTTTCTCCTTCCTCCTGTGCTCCAGAGGATCTGGTCACCCCTCTCTGTATCTTCTCCGCCATGGATCCACCTCCAGCAACATTATCAGCAAGTACCATCTGTTCCCTGCAGCAAGTGTAAAATTGAGCTGCTTGAAAGTTGTCCGATATCGATCGCAGCCACATTAATTTCATAACACCACATACATAGTGTGGTTGTCACCATTTACAATCACATCATGGAATCTGTGCGACCAGTCAAACCCACAGATGCAACCGCTCACGATCTGCATTGAGTGTGTCTGCAGGATATGTAGCTCTAATGTCAGAGCTGCACGGCTACTGGTGTATAAAGCATATTGTGGTTTTAGTTCATACAGTTAGTAATTGCAGGATGTTGACATATTTGTAATATTTAAATATCTCGGAATATCCGTATACCAATTAATACTGTTTACAGTGAAAAGACCTGAAGTTAATTTCAGCCATAATTAACATGGCCCTACGCAAAGGTGTGAATACCTTAATTTAACTGTTAATGGATGTGATGAGTAACAGGTCATATTAATAAACAAGAGGGGCTAATGTTTGTGATGAAACAAGAAAAGAGTCCAACGATCTGTGACCAAACCGCTACCGCTGTTTTAATTACACATCAGGATAGGAAAAAAGTTAACCGAACCGAAAACAATACTGACCATTTTACTATTTCTACTGATGATTTCACTCCCCTTTTCTTATAAAGTACATGACATGAGCTTAATCTTTAACACATGTGGTAGTCCACTTTTTGGTGGCTCATCCTGAGAGAGCAGCTTAAATTGTCTGAATACAGGCAGGTTTTAGGAGTAAGATTTTTGGAAGTTTGTGCTCAGGAATTAGCACGCAAATTACTACATTTTTAATTCATGCACACAAATTAGCAGAACAGTAGGAGTTTTGAACCCAAGCAGTTAGGTTGCCCTTGACTGGACCACTTTTACTGTTTATTTTGCACCTCATCACACCGTGTCGTGTGTACAGCAACAAAGCTTGCCAACAGAGTATACAAGAAGTGGTCAAACAACGTTAAATGTACAGTACCAGAGGATAGGTCCAAATGCTCCTGGTGACCCAACAACCTTTCACTTAGCAACACCATCACTAAAAAGTGGCAGACTCGTTAACGATATGAAACCAAAAAATTAAATAAAAAAGCCAATCCACTGTAGGCCTAATTTTAAAGTAAATCCAGCTTGTTAAAATACCTTGTCATTACTTCAAGTGTTGTTTAAGGCAGAAAGCTTTACCAGATGGTGGCAGAAGATGAAAGGTTAGCTAAAATGATTATGAATCGTTCTCTTGGGACTGTGAAAATCCATATCAAATTTAATGGAAATCTGGCCAGAAGCTGTCAAGGATAGGCAGGCAGACTGACTAGCCATCCTTGCCATCTCTAAGCTGGGATGTGAGAATGACAAAAAAACAATCACAAAAGCACCAACAAAACCCTACAAATGCATCACACACAGTAGAGTCATTTATTAGTGTCTTACAAGTCCCTGAGGATCTCATCTATGACGAGCTCAACATGTCACAACAACTGCAGTAGCACTGCGCAAGGTGCCACAGTGCAAACCAGACAAGGGCAAGATTTAATCAGGTGTGTCGGTGGTGTTTAAGTGGTTTCTTCACATTTGTAATACTCAGTGTTACGTAGCGGCCCCTCACGGCAACATTTCTGCCCCCCACGGTATCAGAAATAGGGCTGCATTGTTAGAGTGCATGTTGGAGAATAGCGTGTCACCCGGCAGAAAAAGGGAGAAAGGAAAGGAAAAAGAGACGCTGTCCGGATGATAAGCCAGTTGAGTTTGTGTGTGTGCGTCCTTGAGAACTATAAGTCGTAAAACTTATGTTGTCAGTTCATTTAAGCCTGGTCTTGCAAATTTAAATTAAGTTAACTGGTGATTTTCGTTGTTTGTATTCTTCACCTGCTAGCTAAAAAAGTGTTCGGACTTACCCCCACTGCTAACAAAAATCCTAAAGGAAACACTGAGACTATACATATGTGATATGTTTACACACCAGGTTGTCTAAAAATAGGCTCCCCTCAATCTGCTCTCTTTAGTTTAAGGTCGTCAAAACTCCATATCACACATCCCCATTTCAAGTTCAACTCCTTCTGGTGCCTTGTTTTTGATTCAATTACGGAGTAAGCCTGTTGCAGGGAGCTTAAAACTCAGTTTAAATGAGGCAATCTCGCTATAAACACACCAGACATGAGAAGCTAAACAAATCACGGTCAGTAACTCATAAACACACAGTGTTAAGTTAAATGAAAACACAGTGAGAGGATTTAGCTGAGCCGAGTCATCAGTAGTGATATAGAAACAGCACTGTTAGACAGTGAAAATACATAGACCACTTTACAACCAGATGCTTAAAGCACATTAAGACCTAATGTCTCTGGGGTTACGCAGGGAACCAAAGAGCACAGAGACTGGATGTAGAGGAGGTGGGAGGGTGCGAGTTGAGTGGGAGTACACGAGAGAGGAGTGCGTGCCCTGCAGGTTCCTCTTGAGTAGATAGTCCATTGTGGTCGACTGTACAGATCGGTAGATCAGGTCAATAGATCATTAAACAATCCCTATGTTCCCGAAATAACACAGGGATCAGAGTGGTGATAAGAGCATGGATCAATGCTGGATGGACAAGAGGATGGAGCGGCGGACGGAGACTAAAACAGGGATGGATGGGTCTGGGTCTGCCACATGTCCTAATGCAAAATTATAAAAGGGTCGGTTCACGCAAATCATTAAAAAACATTTTCTCACTTAGCTGTAGTAGTACCAAGCCATGCAAACAGCTTTTGTTTTATCTCTGATTTCTGCCTCCACCCTATTATAATGAAGGTAAAAGGAATTTAATTTGAGGTGTTAACAGTATTAATATTACAGGGAAAGGTGGGGAATAAAATACTTCTCTTACCTTGCAGTTTCAGATAGCATTCGAGCCACTGGCAATCTACAGGAGTTGGTTTTGTAAGAGACAATAGGCTACAGGAAAAGAACAGACATATACTGTACTCTCCAGACCACTTTAAAATCACTGACTGGCTCAGGTAACACTCAAATCACCCCACCAGATAGATATATAATGCGAATGGGGCTATAGGCACTACTTCTTTGGTAGAAAGTAGTTTGGATGGAAACTGCTCACAGTCAGGTTGGTGGTTTATCCAGAATGAATTCATTGCATGAATAGAAAAATCCATGCCATTTAAGTGAGAAATCAGGTCATGTGAGCATGGGTGGGCAGGAACAGGCGAGACTGCCTGGTTTTGGCCACCTCTGTGTCTCCGTAGGTGGGGCACTTGGGTACCTTTATGAAACTGGGAAGCCAGGAGGATTTGGCAGTATGAAATGGATGAGGTTGTAGACTGGTGAATGGGAAAGCGCAGCTGGATAGAAATCACATAATCCTTTTCTACTAAGGCTAGTGATGTGTTTATTGCCTTTTTAAAATTCACTAATACAGATCATTCTGTCTTGTTAACTCATTAGCATCAGTAGTTCTGGTGAACCAATTTAACAGCGTACATTATTCCAAACGCCTCTAGACAAAAGCCCAGCTATGTGGCACTAGCTTCAAAAGATGCCTTCTATCAGATAAGGATGTAATTATTCAAAACACAACATTGTGTTGGCTAATGCCATCATAAAGCACCTAATCATATAGAGGAATTACCATGCCCACACTTATGCCTTTCTATATGGCAAATAATATTGTAAGCCCATTCTTATGACTGAGATCTATTCGTAACCTGAGAGGTTCATTTTAAAGGTCAACACCTGGCGTTTATCAAATTCTCTCATAAAAAGGGCTCCACAATTGATTAAGGATCATAGCAGCTTCAAATTCCTTTAGAATTGATTTTGTACTTCATATTATATCAACATGTCTGCTCTATGAGTAGTAAGAGGAGCTCGGTATCTTTGATCTTTGTCATTATCATCTGTAAGCAGGACTAATATTAAAATAAACAGTGCAGGGGGCAAAGCCTGGGGGCCGGTACTTCCTGCCCCATGCCTGATGCTGCCGTGTGCCCTTCCTGTCTCAGTGTTGGGGCCATGCCTGCCTGCTGGGGACCTGAGAAACTCTGAGCAGAGGAGGGGGAGGGAGAAGCCGGAGTGGTGGAAAGCCATACGCAGACGCTCCACCCTAAAGAGGAACAGCATGCCAGCCCCGGTGGACATCTGTTTTCACAGGTGTGCTCACCCAATGTGATTAAGATTGGCGCGGCACACACCCGGAGCAATGCTGCACCGGTACGCGAACACTGTGGGTGCCAGGGCATGGAAGATGCACGAAGCAGTTGTGTTGTTTTTAGGGCAGATGGAACTGATGATGAGAGTTTGACTGAAAGGAAGGAGCAAGAGGAGGAGAGAAGGAAGGCATGGGGGGGGGGCTGTGTGAGAGAAGTTCGTAAGACTTTTTAGCTGCAAACAACTGTTTAGAGAAACATAATTTAAGCAGAGTGCGATTACTCAGAGCCGATGCAGATTATCCTCTGCTGTTTGATTCTTAAAGTGTGAAGAATAGATCACATGAAAGGATTGGGGTAAGCCATACATGGTAACAATGTTTTATACATTGTATATAAGTACCAGTACAATTCCAAAATGGGCAAAATGTTCTCACTGAGGATGCCGGATGGTCTGAAAGGGAAACCACTCACCCCGGAAAAAGCCTATAGGATATAGGTGGGCAGCAGTTTTGGCATAACCATCACAGCTGGTGCCTAATGCTGCAACACACCTGCTTCCATGGCAACTACAGAGAGATTGCTTTCCCTTACACCAGCAGGCCACTTCATGCTTTAATGTAAAGCGACAACTTTCCGGAATTAATTTGTGTGTTGTCAAAAAAAAAGTCCCCCAAACAGATTTAATTCAGAAAAATAGAAGAAAAAAAAGCAATTTTCTTTATTTATGTTGGCCCCAATCCGCCCCCACAACGCTGCTGCAACACCATAATTCTCCAGTGGTTTTTGAGAACTTTCAGCCATTCGAAGTGATCTCACTCCTGGAGTAGTACGAGGCAGCGACAAGAAAATCTTTAACGAACGAGAAAGCAATTCCATTTCACAGCAGCTAGGAACCGAGGAGGAGGGGCGGGAGAGTCACCAGCTTCTAAAGAGAAATGGAAGCCTTGGATAAAAGCTGCTCACCACAAGATATCTCAAAAAAAAGAGGAGCAGACAGACTTAACACCAAATCATCCTGCTGTACGACTCCGAAGCTTACCTAGCACTGACAACTGACAGGAAGAGTGCTACGCTGTATGTAGCTTATTAGCATCTGTGAATATCACTTTGCTTGTGCCCCCAAACTTCTTAAACCTCTATCTGTGACTAACAGAGCAACACCATCTTTAACTGCAGAAATTATTTGGCAAACACGGAATAACTACAAATTAAAGTGTGCTTTAACATGTTTAGTGTTGGTATCAAAGACTTTTCATCACATAAGTTAGTGATTTTACAATGTTGCTGTGTAAAACCTGTTGCTAATGCATTCTTAAGGGAAATATCAGTGCAAGAATAGGAATAATAGATCTTCACAAATGCCAGGCTGTATTCAGAGTTAATGTTGCTTGCTGTGATATCATGCAGCTGGGAACAAACAAACATTCCATTAGCCAGTTTGGGATATATTACAAACCCTGATCACACAGCCAATCCACAGCCCTCCTTCCATTATCCATCCAATCGTGTGCACCCTCCCTCTCCCTCCCTCCCTCCCTTCCTCTTTCTCCCTCCCTCCCATCAATGAAGCAATGGCAGACATTGCTCCCACAACTTTGCCCGGCTCCCTATCTGCTCTCGCTTCCCATCTCCTGGCGAGCATAACTCAGCGAGTGCTACAACTTCTCTCAAAAGCTAGATGTGAGAAATGTATATATTTGTAAGTGCTAATACTACGCGGAGCAGAATGTTGGGCCAGCACCAGACAGATGGTTCTGAGAGAGGCAGAAGATCAGAGAGAAGCTGCCGCTCTGTCCTTATTCCTCTATTTCTCTGAGAGAAAGCACTATCACAGCTCTGTATGGCACCAAGGAGCTTCAGTCTACAAAAGCGGCTCTAATTCCCCCGATGGTGGAATCGGCTCACTCTAACAAAGGTATCAAAGTATTTTATCAATGAGAGGATATTTAAAACTCTCAAAGGCCTGTATAACCATGTGTGGAATACTATTGGGAGGCTTCTTGGGGTGTTGAAGGACAAATACAGAAAAAACAGATTAACAACACAAAACAACAAAGACACATAGAAATAGTTCTGGAAAAAGAGAGCAGGAAAGCCTTTCTCAGATTTGTAGCAGAGTGACTAATGACATGGAAATTATTTGTATGCAACTGGTTTAAAGCGACAATTAGCCTTGTCCTGTGTGTCCTTGTGTCCTTCATCAAGCACTGCCAGTGCAGATTAATTGATATAATCAAAGGCCAAGTGATCTTAATTTATGAAGCCAGAATTCTCTGGAGCCAAAAGTTATACTGTGTGAACAAAAGGAATGACTCACTCACTGTACATGTGCATGTATGTGTGTGTGACACGTGTGTGTATGTGTGTGTGTGTGTGTGTGTGTGTGTGTGTGACACGTGTGTGTGTGTGTGTGTGTGTGTGTGTGTGTGTGTGTGTGTGTGTTTGTTTTCATGTCTTTATTTGGCATACATCTGTTTTACACTTGGCTTGCTATGACACCTCATAGGAGGCCAGGGTCAAATAAAGAGCAGGAGATCTTAACAGCAGTCACACACCAGAGGAGGCAGGGCTACTCAGCAACTAAAACACAGACAGACACACAAATGGATTCATACACCAATGAACAAGATACTACACAAATAGACAAATTCTAAGTTTCTAGATGCACATAAAAATGGGGCATGCAGCCTATGTGGGCTACGTCAGCCATGCTTTTAATAGTCCACATTAAATGGCTCAAACACATGTACAATAAATGACTGTCGAGTGCGCTGCTTCTGTCTTTCACTATCTTTTTCTATCTAAAACTCACAATTTCACCCACAGTGCAAAGAACTCAATTAGGGGCAAAGGCCCTATGGCAGGACTGCATGTAGGCAGAAAATATGCTGCTGGGCCAGGTGGAAAGAGAGAAAGGTGGCACAAAATCTGCCAATCGATTGGGATTCTCATTTTTTAGATGGAATATAAAGCTCTCTTTGTATGCCCATGCTCTTCTGACCTTTATTGGGCCACTGAAGAAGGCAAACGCCACCAGGCCGAGAGGGGAATGAAGTGTCTGCTTTGCACTTAACACATTGCACACAGATTGCAGAGCTGGCATGGTATGGCGGCTACAGACTGTCTGCCGACCCTGGTGCTCCCCGCCCTGCCCGACCTTGGTACCACTGCGCCAATGTGCCAAGCTCCATAACACCCTATCATTGCCTAAAAAAACAACGTACTCTCCCTGAGACAATGCTGGAAAACAGAAACAGGCTTGAGACAGAGTTCATTAACAGATAAACGGCGGGAGGTGGGAAAAAAGGAGCGATAGAAATTGGAATAAATAAGGAAATGACAACGGACGGAAGATACAGGGAGAGGTTGGCAGCCATCCATGAAAAAGACAGCTGGCAGCGACATCCTTCACAAACCTGGCGACACAAGCGGCATGATGGAAGCAACCACCAGAGACATGGAGAGAGGGAAAGAGGAAGAATGAGAGAGATGAGGGGGTTTGGAGGAGAGGGGGGTTGTGGCAGTAGATAACGTGGTTTTCGTCTCCAGATTCCTCTGCTAATTAACACAGTTCCACATACAGGGCCCCCTGCCTGTATCACAGCCTGGCCCTGGTCTTCAGTGTCGACATAGAGGGACAGAGAGTGATGGAAAATGTGTATATGTGAGTGTTTGTGAGCAACGGCCGGGGGGGGGTATGAGCAATGAAAAGGGATGAAAGGTGAGGCAAGGTTTGGTGGCCTTGTCTGAAGGTGAGTCAGCGCCCCTGACAGCTTGCCTGCAGCCTGGTTCCTCTGGCGGAAAGAAAAGAAGAAGGGGTGAAGACGAATGAGTCGGAGCGCTGGGGTGCTGATCAACAGCCGAGACGCTCACCTCATCCAAAGGGGGGGAGGGGGAGAGAGAGAGAGAGAGAGAGAGAGAGAGAGAGAGAGAGAGAGAGAGAGAGAGAGAGAGAGAGAGAGAGAGAGAGAGAGAGAGAGAGAGAGAGAGGGCCAATGAGCCGGCACCAGTCCAGTCACAACACCACAGACACAAATCCTGGTTCTGTACCATTAGCTCCAGACTGTCATAAATCAGACAAAGCCAGCCAGCAGGATGGAGGGAGAAGGCCAAACAGAGAAGTCAAAAAGCCACAGCCACACAGCACTGATCAGACAGCAAGGGGGAAGCAAACAGCAACCTTTGAACAGAGGAAGCATTTATAACAACACAATACAGGCTCCACGCACATAATGGAAGAGCTGGACACTAGGGCTGATTATTTAACCTCAATGCTTTTTGAGTTCTGACTGAAATGTGTCCATAGCATTAAAGGCTTGGTCAGCTTTATAGTCTTGCTTTTTATTCTTTGAGCAGATATTTGCTCATCTCAAATCAGGAAACTTGTATGCCTTTATTAGATGGTTGACAGTAGGGAGATGAAAATGAGGATAGAGAGATGGGAACAACATGCAACAAAGGACCCCTGCTGGACCCGACACTGTGGATGCTGCGGTTCATGGTCTTAGCCTTAAACCTCATGGCCAGCAGAGCCTCCTGAAACTTTGTCATTTCAATTATCTTATTGCTGCTTGTGTTAAGAATATAAAACCATGCTGCATTGAGAAGTTTGGTATATTGTGTTCAATGAAAAGGGGGTTCTGTAAAAACAGGTTGATGATAAAGCTATGGTATCGACACAGACAGTTGTGTATTGTATTGGCACAGGTTTCAAAAACATGTACTAGCTTTAGGACGGAATAAAACATGCTTAGGCAAGGCAAGGCAGCTTTATTTGTATAGCACATTTCAGCAACAAGGCAATTCAAAGTGCTTTACTTAAAAACGATAAAAAAAAAAAAAAACCTGAAAAGTTGCCAGAAAAGTTAAGAGTAAAGAGTTAAGAGCTTGAGTTGCTTAGAGTTAAGAGCATTTTAAAAATTGTATTGTAGCCTACCATTTTGTATCTCATAAAAGCCTGCATTAACATACACATGATCCAGATTGTCCTGGTGCTAGTAGACTAGATATTTAGTCATTAGGATTTTGTCATTGTAAATTGTGATGCTTGATTATAACATGGGTTAGCATTTCCATTTGGTAATGCCATTACTGGAGAAAAAGCTTCATTAGCATTACTGCATGTAATAACCTCAACAAGGGATTTCCTAACCCAGATTTCAACCACACCCAACTCAGGCATGCTGCTTTGGCATGCACCCTACTGGCAGATAAACAACACATCTGCCTCCCTGCTCTGAAAGTTGTACATATATATTGTATGAACCACTAGAGAAAAGACAGTTTGGCACAAACTGGCAGCAAAACAACTCTTGGTCTTGCAGCAGGTTCTGCGTGTGTGCCAATACTACCTCACACAGCGGAACGCCATGGGGGGCTGAACACTTCTACACTGTGATCCAATTAATTTCATCTCCGCACGCCACACATTTTGACATGCTAGGAGCGTTAGGAGAGGAAGTGGAGGTTTGAAGGGGGTGGAGGTGAGCGGTGAGGCAAGTGGGAATAACTGAGAAAGAGGAAGTGGAAGGATAGGCCAGAGTTGGGGAATCTTAACATTGCCTTTATCTTGGGTTTGAGTTTCTGCACAGGGAGAAGAAAATGCAATTACACGTGCCCTCTCAGCCTTTTCAGGCAAGTGTGGTGTGTAGAAGTGAGGGGGTGGTGGTGGGGTTTGTGCCCTGTGGCGACCAGCACTCCCATACTCTATGCTAATAGATGCTTGTTCTGCATTCTAACAAGCATTTGGTGGCAAGGATCTGAGTGGGGAGCAGCGGAGGGTGAGTGCATAGCATCAGCAATGTCGGGGTCCTGTCTCCTCGTGTCTATGGAGATAGTACGAATAATGAAAAACTCTGCTGGGACTTCAAAGCAAACGGCTGGTCATTTCCTGTGGTGATGGCTGATACGTGCCTACATGTTCATGTAACAAGCACGCACACACTTAGTCACTTATTCCTGCCAGCAATAACCCCAGCCAATGAACACCCCTTCCTTTGATGATATAGCAGAGCCAATAAGGAGAAACAAGTCTTTGGACATGGAATAGATTTGAAAAGCCTTTGTGTATTGCTGGCGGAACCATCTAAGTGCCTTAGCCACGTCCTGGGGGTCAACACTTATGCAATGTGGGTGTAATGCCAGAAACCAGCTGGTGATGTTAACCATTTTTTAACACTTTAATTTTGACAGCGAATTCAAAACAAACAACACAACATAGAGCAAATAGTTGTCAGACGGCAATCAGATATGTACAGTAAATAACTGTATACCTTAACTTGGCAGACATATTGACATATTGTAGCGGGTATAATCAACAACAATAATTCAATTTTATTTAGGTGTCCCAGTTCTAGTAATTTGCTTTTGTGCATGCAAATATAAATCAATAGAATATAGTCTCGAACACATTTTTGTGCTATCCCTCCTCGTAGGTTTCGATTCGGCTCTAAAGATGATTATCACAAAATGCAACAACAAAAAACACTCAAGTATGCAAGAAAGAATTGGGCAGTTCAGATGTGGCAATCTAAGACATGCTGATGGAGATGTGTGTGTTGCTCATATATGGGTCAAAACAGCCTGACATGTACAAACATGTAGCAGCAACACAATCTGAGTGGTAATCTGTGTGTGGGAGGAAGGGCCACGCGAACATAAACATGCCTGCATTGGCAATTTCTGGCCCATCCTATTTCCTTTTCATATCATCTACTTCTGTTATGAAAGCCAGACTGCCCTGCAGAAGTTTTGTTATTGTATGCATGTGTGTTAGTATGCAGCCAGAAGCACATTCATGTATGCCTCTGTGTCTTATGTGCAAGTCACCAAAAGCATGTATGAGACAAAGTGAACAAAAACACATCTGGTTTCATTCAGAATGCCTGGAATTCTTTGCCTGCTTGGTTCAGATTACTTCCCGAGCCCCCATGCTGGCTCCGCAGGAGAGCAGATAAACTATGCCGCTCAACACAATGTCTCGCCTATTCAACACTGGAAGGGTGTAGGTTGACAAGGACTAGAGGTGAAGCTGAATTTACAGACGGGTTCTGGTTGCAGACGAGCATCAAGCTAGGTATGCTAATTTATTGCTTCTCAACCATTGCGGACCCCTCCTTACAGTAGGTTGAGTGGGAGTGGGTCCTAAGGGAAGGGCATGTTAAAGGTTCCGCCAGACTGAACAGCACCTTAATATAATACTGACCCCATATATATATATATATATACACACACACACACACACACACACACACACTGGGGAAATTCCCAGCAGTACAGGGTCAGCTCTGTATAGATCCAGACCAGACATACAGAAGGTCAGGAGACTAAGAACCTTAAGAGCATTGGTTAAAGCTGTACAGCAGCATAAGCAGGCCTAAACCAGATGAGAGGAGAGCTGGAGAACAAATCTATTTTCCTCTGTTTTCAATCAGAAATCTAACTAAAGTAAACCATGTTTATTGTTGTTTTGTTGCAAGAGACCCTATGTGCAGCAATAAAGATTATTTCTATTCCAAAATGAAACATTGATACACCTTGGGATCAGTTCATTCACACTATCTAGCAATAATTCCTGAACATCACCTTTTTCTTTACATTTTACAGAACGCCTTTCTTCCAATTCCTTCACCCAATTCTCTTATCTCCCAGGTTTGACTGAGTGATGTCTTCAGCCAAAATCACCTCGTCTACTCCGGTTCCCCAGGAGATGGAGTGCCAGTGATGTAGACGATTCAATCAGTGAGAAGTGAAAGAGCAGATCACAGACAATACGTCGCAGCCCCATTACCCCCAGTCCTCACTTACCGCTAGCAACGCTTAGCTCGGGCCCCCACCTAATGGACCATAATATCATTTTACGCCATGTTCCAGCTCTTTATACTAGTTCTAAACATAACACTGTCGCCAAGGCACAATAAAAACAGATATATTTCTTTATTACTTCTCACAAAGCATATCGCCAGATCTGAGCACCCCTACAAAAGGAAACTAATATCTACAGGAACCCGCTCTTTTCCTTGGCTCATTTAGGGCAGACGCACAATTGTTATTACATTGAGCTGCAGTCTGCCGGCCTCACCTCCCCATGCGGTTCACTCAGAATGTAATGGATGTTTTATTATAATCAAATGAATATGTCTTCACTATAAATAACTTACTGAAAAGGCCATTTTCTATGCCTCACAATATGTTTAAATGTCCATCACGCCTCAAGCAACAAGGCCACAAAGCCGATTTGCGTGTTGTGTGCTACTGTATAGGTGAAAACAGCAACTTATCTACCCTTTACTCACCCTCACATCCCAAGCTACCCCCTTCCACTCACCTAATAATCACGCTCCACACTTTCTTGCACACGTCATGCGAGTCTCCGGCTGGTTCATTACTTTGCATGATAGGAGGAAGAGGAAATGTCACCTGGGTACTCTGCTTTTGAAGCCATTCACTGTCTTCATCTCACGGGGCAAATGCTGTGCTTGTAAGTCTTGAGCCAGATGAGCTGAATTTCACTTCAGCGAGTGCGAGTTATTATCCGCAACTAGGAATCATCCCCTACACGGTATACGGTGCCATTGTCCTCTACCCTATATATCATCAGGTCTGACCAGCCCATTTACACTATGGGGATCTGACAAGAGATGAGCGAACACTCGGGCATGAACATGTGTGCTAGTGTGTGTGTGTGTGTGTGTGTGTGTGTGTGTGTGTGTGTGTGTGTGTGTGTGTGTGTGTGTGTGTGGCAAGATGAAGCAGGACGGGAGTTGGGGAATCCAATCTCTCACACAGAGGAGCAGAGACAGGTGGGCAGATATGCTCTAGGCCCAGAATAACCCAGGCTGTATCCATGAATGAAATGACAGGATTACAGGGGTATTAGAAAACCTGCTGAGATGGTAGATAATGCTGTTCATGGCTGGGCGTCACGCCGCTTGCAGCAGGGTAAAAGTCTAACTGTTTGACTAATGAAAAATATGGACAAGCTCTTCACATACCACCAAGCAGATAATTCAAGGCCAGGGGGTCTCCCTCTCCGTTTACAATAATGGTTTGGTTTTAGCTACTTGATGGACATTAATACAAATACTTTAATTTTTATGTCAGCTGCATTATTGTGGATGGAAATGGGGACTGCAAACATAAGCCCCCCTACCCTGTTTAAGAATGGGATTATTGTTGTGTCAACAACCCCCATAGATAATAGTAATTACTGCCCTTGCTGCAGCACCATCAGACTGCAACTTTGGTAGCTGACAGCTTGGTCCTAATTACCAAGAACCACCAATTACTGGCTCCATTTCATTATTTATATTGCTCAGCACACCCAAATAAAAGAGACTTCAGTGACTCTGAGCAGTCACATCTCTGGCAGCTGCAGAGAAGCATCCAGAGGACCTGCTGAATCATTGCCTCGTAGTTTTTTCCTGACAATATATAGTCAGCATGCAAACACAACATTGTTTGCGCAAAGAAAACTGAGTAAAAATAGGAAAATTAGGCCAATAGGGGGATGCCTTTACTTCCTCTTTGCCAGCCGTAGGAAGTAATTTAGCTTTTCTTTACCTATTTGCTCCTGCTCGTTTATCTGCCAATAGGGCTGCAGAATCGATTCTAAAAACATCAGCCCTGGAGCCTTTACCTACTAAAACAGTTTGCATGTTGTATCTACATTTATATTTCATTCATTCCCCTGTGAGATTTATGTTGGAGTAATTGAGTCGTCTGCTGCCATGTGTGATGCCTCCAAAAATAATAAAACAAAATACATAAAAACAGTTCTTTATCTGGTGAGTGTATTCAACCATCCGTACTAACACACACAGACTTTCGCAGATGTTTCCCATCACCCTATGCTGCCAAGCGTCGTCCAGTGATGGCTGAGAGGAGGGGAGCGGGGGCTTGGGCGGGGGTGTGAAATTCTGCTATCCCTGCTCCAGTGAATTCTGCAGGAACTTGGCAGATCATTGTGGAGATTTGTATGTCTGTGGATTTGATATGAAACTGTTTAAGAGGCTCGTCTGGAGTCTGTCTCTCAATATGCCTCCCCTTAAAGTGGGACTGGCTGTTTAGCTTATGTTCCCGTAAAGCCTGACGGCCACATTTCTCAGCCCCCCAAGGGTGCAGATGGGCAATTAACTTGGCAGACAGGACTTATACTATCATCTGAAAGATAACCATTGCAACACTCTGTTGCTCCAAAAAAGTATGCCTCTGAGCAAAGAAAAGCTGAGAAAAGCTGAGCAAAGAAAAGCATACTCCTTTAAATAGGGGAACTACACAAAAAACACCTGCATTGCCTATGTAGTTTTCTGCAATCATACACCTTGTTGATTAACAAATTACTCTCTATTGATAATTTAGTGCAAATTCAATGAATCACAAAACCTGATCAAACAGTAGCTCCTGCTCAGCAATTCCAAAAGGACAAGTCTTCTCAGAAAAAAAGGTATAAGGAATATACGGTAGTGATCCAAAGCGCTTAGCATTTAGATGACAGCTGCGCAGGGCAGGCTTTGTTTGCAGGGGCTAGAGTGGAGCAGTATATGTGGCCCGGAGGCCGGATCTGTTCCAACTGTGCCCTGGCAAGAAAATATTCAGCCCAGTCAGCCCCGACAGCTTGGATATTCACAGGGGGCGATGGAAAACTGGAGGGCTTCAGCACCATGTTGGAGTTGGGGGAGCTCGTAGGAGGAGGGGTGATGAGTCAGGAACAAGGTGTTTTATATTATTTTGGTACCGCAAGGACATGGCATTTACCGTGTTCAAAGAGCACAACCAAACGTAGGCTGTTGATGAGGGCCTCGAGTCTGTGTTGGCCTGCGATGATTTAAGTTTATTATCTGGCAGGTATGTCTGCAGGGGGGCTAGCAGCATTTTTAGTTTTAATGCCAGCACTGCAATAACTTGCTGTGGTGATAATTAATTTGTAAAGCCTGGAAGTGAATTATACATTTATCACTGCAGAGAAAACAGAAATTACTGTTTATGGTTCATGAGGAAAAAATAACAAACACAGCATGACAATGATGGTTTTAAGCATGTGCATTTTCTTCCACAATGACGTTATCATAGCAATTTAGACTACATGAGACATTGTCATTTGACAAACCAATTTCAGAGTTTCTATAGATCACAGACATTAAAGTTAGGATCATCACTTTGATTTAGCATGACAAATTAATTATTCATTCTCATCTCCAGGGATGCATAGAAAGGATTTTTGATGTTGGACAGCTTTCTCCTCACTTGATTAACCTGAACTACCTTCAAAAGTGCCAATAGCCTTTTTCAAAACAATATTTTGTATGGGCTTCCTCTTTAAAAAATGATGTGTCAAAAGTATTACTATCCGTTATCTGGTTCCGTTTATATGGAATTATTTTTGTGTCTTTAATACCAAGCAAAACGTCTCAAGTATCAAACAAAAATCACTAACTCAAGCAAAAAAATTGTCACCTCAAAAGGTAAAACTTAAAACTTGCAAACAAAACATTTGTGTAGTCGTAAACTATTGGTCTTATATTTGTTTGATATTATGTCCTTTTGTTTTCAGTTCCCTCTGCTTCTTTCTCAATGATCAGTCTTTTGATCTCTCCATCACGTTTGCAGTTCTGCTCCCAGCTTTCTCGTTTGCGCTTCCCAAGTCTTTGTTTGCGATTCTGACACAAAGCTATCGCGTGGGCGGGTCTTATAGGGGTGCGTCCCCATTGGCTAATGCGTATTTGGAGCATTTTTGAGTAGCTAACTGCTAACGTTATCTAAAACTTGTAGCTATGTTAGGCTACTGAGCTAATTTGCCATGGGAATCATGAAGTCTTAGTGTCTTACTCAAGGAGCTGTATTAACTATTGTCTTCTCTCTGTAGAATAATAAAACATTGTGGGACGTGCAGGACCCCGAGCAGAGCAGAGCTACAATGCTGTCCCAGGTAACATTAGCTAGGTCAGTAACGTAGCTATATCTGATAATACACAATGCTAGGGTATTGGTTAAGTAGTACAATGTAGAAGCTGTGCATATAATGTATTCCTATCTAGAGGTTGACACATACATTAGATAATGTTCCATCTGTACACACTGTTTCTTTTTGTATTGCACTGCTGCAAGATGGCAGATAACTGACATATTTTTTGTATATTTTAACAATGTAAATTTCAACAATATTTAGAATGAATGCATATTGTTACTATTATCCAAACAATGTACTTTAACTAACACACTTTGCTAAGTGATCATTATTGTTTTTTAGTGATGTGCATGGCTGATGAAGCTCGGGTCCTGCTGGCTGCCCTGGATCACCTTGGCAGATTACCCAAGGGAAAAGCAGATGGATCATTTCAGTAAATTCAACATGAAGCCATATTGTACTTTACACATGTAGTCAGCACGGAGGTAGGAATCTAGAAAGTGTGATCAATAATATTCCAGAAATAAGTGTTCCAGTAGTGATTATGAAAGCTAGAAAAATGTTCCTAGAGTGCAAAATTAAAATTATTTATTGTTGAGCTAAATTCAAACGTTTTTTTTCATCTAATAAGGTACTTCAAGCTTTACAATAAGTCAAGGAAGTGAAGGACTACAGCCACATCCCAGCCCTTCAAAGAGGCTGTCGTCCAGACTGGAGCGGTGGGCCATCAGTGAGTCCAGGAGTTGTGTGTGATATTCCTGCACCACCCTCAGAAGCGTTGTTGCAGACACAAGTCAGCAGAGAAATACAGCTTCCTTAGGTGAAACTGAATATGTGAAATATATACATAACCCTATTACTCAGTATGTTTGTGTATTGTTGGTGATGAAAAACTGATCCTGACCTGTGATGTACTGCAAATAATGACTGACACTGAGGGTGTTTTCACACATACCTCATTTGGTCCGGACTTTCGGACTTTTTTGTTTGATCCGAACCAAAATTAGAGGTGTGAAACCTCCCCCGGACCACGGTCCGGATCAAAAGACCAAATTTTGGTCCGACCAAAAGAGGTGGTCTCGGTCCGGACCAAACTGAACCATGGTCCGGTTCGTTTACAGTGTGAAAGCATTTTTTGGATGGTTCGGACTTTCGGACCAAATAGAAGAAGCTCTGGCAGACTCTCCTTGTGTTACAAGACCGGGGAAGCTCCTTTAAGGAACAGCTCGTGCTTAGTGTGTAGGCTACATGAGAGAGTGACGGTGAATGCGCTCAGTGCAGACAGCTGTCGGCTATCAAAGCTGAGAATACATCAGCAGTTTATTTGTTAAGTTGTAGTAAATGTACAGTGTAGGTTTCCGTTTGTCTCTGAATAAATTCTCCAGAAAGTTCCCGTGTCTTGCTTCTCAACATCACAACAAAACAAAAAGAGCCACGGCAGTAGGGGAGAGCAGCAGTCAGCTGAAAAAACTCCGACACAGAGAGAGGATACGAGAGGACGGGGAAGCCCGTCTACAAACCAATCAATTATAAGTATCTGGAGACGCAGCTCACATATGTGATGACGGCAGGACGTAGTTTTGTCACGTTTAGATCTTTAGTGCGCTTGCATAACTGCAGTGTGAAACCAAAACCTACCGGATCAAATGTATACAATGTAACAAAAACATGAACCTTGGTCCGGACCTTGGTTCGGACTTTCATGTGTGAAAACACCCTAAGTTCCAGCTTCTTCTACCACCGGGGCCCCAGCCAAATACGTTCAAATATCCATTATGTATGTGAAGTTTTATATTGGACTAAAAATAAAGCATTATAATAGTCTCAACCTTATGTTCTGTATTATATAATGAACCAAACTGACAAGGGTGAATGTAAAAAAGTGTTTTAATATATTATGTGCATTTTAAAATATAATTACAGTAAAACAATGTAAACACAAATTAAATTACAGGACAGTATACTGTATATATTGATATACAATGGACTTAGAAACTACAAGTACACAAATGAAAATAAACTTAAGAAAAAGGTTATTGTAAGTGTTAATTGAGTATCTCAGTAAAATATGATCAATACATACTATATCCTGGCTGTTAGAAGCCTTAGCAAACAGTGTTTCCTCCACAGAGAGACTGAATGCTCCTCTCCCTCTGCTCCTACCACGTCCTCCTGGTTGGACTGCCTGCTGCCTGATGTGAGCTGTGATAGAAAATTATAACAAAGTTCCTTACACAAATCAAATGGTAACAAAGTTCTTTTTGATAACTGCGGCTTCTAAGATTGGGTGATTTACAATTAAAATAACTTGCTTTTAAGTAGCCATTAGCAACAGGCTTTAAAAACAATATGAACACTTTCCTTATGCTGACCTGCTTGCAAACGCAACAGAATACATGTAATTAGAGTTAGGATAGCCAGTTTTGTCATAACTAGGAAAGTACAGATGAACATTCTTGTTGTCTTGTAATGTCATCCTCTTGGTGTAAATGTAGCTATCATTACGGAGTTTCTTTTTATGCTATGCTATAATAATGCACATATCTATAAAGATGAACCAGTTAGGCACAGCTAACACTGCATATGTACTGTATGTGTCAACCTCTAGATAGGAATACATTATATGCACAGCTTCTACATTGTACTACTTAACCAATACCCTAACATTGTGTATTATCATATAATATATATAATAGAATATAGCTACGTTACTGACCTAGCTAACGTTACCTGGGACAGCATCGTAGCTCTGCTCTGCTCAGGGTCCTGCACGTCCCACAATGTTTCATTATTCTACAGAGAGAAGACGATAATTAATATGTTAGCAGTTAGCTAACGTTAAATGCTAAGTTAACAGCTTTACTAGCTAATTAGTAACTGAACACAACGAAACAACAAACGTCTAGTAACCATGCTTGCAAAGTACATCACAGATATATATAATATATATGATCAATACTTACATTTTATTAATCTTGTAGGAATCCGCTGTGGAGTGGTTTGTGTGTCATCCAAAATCTCTTAAATTAACTGCACTGAAACGTCAGGGGGCCGGCAGGCACTGAGCTGTCACTCAAAAATACTCGCATTAGCCAATGGGGACGCACCCCTGTAAGACCCGCCCACGCGATAGCTTTGTGTCAGAATCGCAAACAAAGACTTGGGAAGCGCAAACGAGAAAGCTGGGAGCAGAACTGCAAACGTGATGGAGAGATCAAAAGACTGATCATTGAGAAAGAAGCAGAGGGAACTGTAAACAAAAGGACATAATATCAAACAAATATAAGACCAATAGTTTACGACTACACAAATGTTTTGTTTGCAAGTTTAAAGTTTTACCTTTGAGGTGACAATTTTTTTGTTTGAGTTAGTGTTTTTTGTTTGATACTTGAGAAGTTTTGCTTGGTATTAAAGACACAAAAATAATTCCATACGTTTACCTATTTTTGCTATATCCTTCAAAGAAACAAATAAAAAAAAAAAAAAATGAGTACCTCACACAATAATAAGGAGTGTGGAGCTGTATAGTTGACTGCATTTATTAATGTTCAAAGTATCTAAAAGTAATACAGCACATAAAAAGGTCAGTTTCACACAAACGGACACAAAAAAGGACAACAAAAACAAGGGATTTGTTTGCTCTTGTACATCCAAATTCATTCATCCCCAAGTAGTTCTTTGCTCTGGGGTTGTGCCAAGGCAAAGCCTCATGGGGTAAATGATTGACACCTCCTAATCCTCATGGCTACCAAAAAGCATGTCATTACCATGACATGTACACCATCTTCTGGGATGTGAGATGAAGTGTGGGAACAACAAAGGGATAAAAACAGTGAACAAAACTCTAAAAATAAGACGTGTGAATTTTTTATGTGCTGTGTTTTGGTTCACACATGTAGCTTAAGTACTTTGAGAGAAATGCATCTCTGCACCCGACTTCTATTAATTCAGCACAGCTAGACCAACCACCTGGGGTAGCCTTCATTTCAAACAAGCCATATTTTGTATATATTTAACACTGGCGGGCAGGCTGGAAGGCATGCAGGACTAGAGGATATGTGATGGAAAGTGGAGCACAAGAGTTATGGCCTAAGCAAGCAGCTGATTATGGAGAAGATGAGTGAGAAAAGGAGTTGTCTGTCAAGCTAAGCCCTTCGCAGATGGACGAGTGTGGCACACTAAGAAACCAGCAAGTCCTGAGGCTTTGTGGCAGCTCTGAGTTTTAAAGTACACCACAGAAACCGTTTAGAAAAAAGGGATGGAACAGTGGATAAACCCAAATATAGTATATTATATTATACAAATGTGTATGTTAATATTCCTCACATATTCATTCATCTCATCGACTGAGTGAATCATGGTAAAACAATGGTCGTTTCTCCACTCTTAAGTGAAGTATGAACAGCAGAAGCTTTTACAGCTGTCTATATAAAACGATTATAGCAGCAGTTAATTGCTGCGGCTCTTCATTTAATGAGCATCAGAGCAAATGTAATTATTGCAGCCTTTAATAAACAAGCACAGAAACCTAGTGGTGTGCAAATAAAGTTATGACAGAATATAACTTATCCTAACTTGTAGGCCAATACTTGACTTATAATTGGACCATTGTTTCCTGACACACAAACACACTGTGTTGACCATTTGCTAGCCAGCAATGTTCCACTTCTGTGAGCGCAATAACAAAAATTGTTTTCATTTGTGTACTGTGGCACTTGGGGGCTGACCCTTGCCTGTGTAGCTCCCAGGTGAGACAGTCAGCTATCTGCTGGGTAGCACAGCTATTGCCTCACTCCCTTCCCTCTGCAAATCCTATCTGCTCAGTCCTTTCCCTAGAGCTCACTATCGCCCTGCTACCTCTACTCTTGTACTGACAGCCAAACAATGAGAGCCAGGACCGCCTTAACGAGTAGAAAGTGGAGGCTCAACTAATTAGAGACACCCCACTCCACCCCAAGCCATCGCCTCCAACCCCTCCTATTAACTCAGAACAGTGTGATACAGCTTGGCCAGGGCTGGGACTGTTGGGCCCATCGTGAGAGAAATAGGGTTTGGAAGTTGTTTTTCTGGCAGCTGGCCAATGGGGGACCGTAGTAATTGCCCGAATCTCACTGTGGCAAGTGAAGAGAAACAGTGTGAGGGTGGTACAAGCCAAGGAAAGTGAGAAAATGCTGGGACCAAGTGTGGGAATGAAAGTCTAGCAATAAAAAAGAAAAATACAGATAGGGAAAGAGGATACAGATAAAAGCTTTGAAAAACGAGGTACAAAAGATAAATGTTTATAAGAAAAACATGGAATGACATGCGGGACAAGTGATTTCGAAAAAAGTCAGAGCTTGAGGACTCTCATTTCGTGAAAATAATACAAGTAGAAAGAAAACTGGAGAACGTATTGGGAGTGGAAGTGAAAATAGAATAACCTCAGGTGCTACTCACTAGGGAGAGGCAGACAGGGGTGCAGTGAGCGTCTTGGCTGCTGGAGTGGAACAAAGCAGGGTGCAGCGGCGGCTGCACGGTGGGCCCTCACTGGACACTTCAATCACAGGCAGCCGGAGCCCAAGGCAAATTTGGCCAATTAGCCGCACACTACTGCTGACCCCCAGCTTCATTAAGGGCCCGGGCTCTGGATAAGGGGAGAGAGGAGAGAATTAGGGAGGGAGAGAGAGGGAGAAAGAGAGTATAAAGCATCAGCACTGGCCAGGTTTGTGAAGACACACATGCATTTGCACGAAAACACGCGCTAGAGGTGAAGCTCAAGGTTACAGATAAACACAATCAACTGTGGCAGCAGCCTATACCACATACTCGCCACATTACACTCTCCCCTTCCTGTGGGTTTACACCTGCAGCAAAGGTGGCGGTGAGGGGGTTAGAGTCGTTGAAGCCAGAGGGCGTAGCTCCCCCCCTCTCTCCCACACAACTGCACTGACAGCAACAGGTGTGGTGGCCAGCAGACATGCAATTACCAGGCTGAGAATCTGCTCTTTGTGACAGAGACAACGGCAGATCAGAGGGAAAATCAGACCTAGAGGGTGAGAGGAGCGAAGAGGGGGGAAGAGGCGAGAGACGAGGAGGAAGAAAGGAAGATACAGACTACCGAAAGTCCCTGGAGGGGAGACAGAGAGAGATATTTTCAGTCCGCTCTTTTCATCGCAAATCCCTCGCCAGCAGAGCGAAAAACAGATCAAAAACCAACACATACAGTAACTATGACACACCTGTTGTTCTGCAGTAGCAATACAAATTTACACGCTTAGGTGGTCTGGAGAGACCTCACATACATGTGTGGCACAACAATGAGACAAAGGAGAGAGTAAACTGACAGCATCCTATTTCAATGCAGATTGGGTGGGGCTGTGGGTGCTTTGGGACAGGTTGCGCTCAATGAGCCCTGACAGAAAGACTGTTAGGTGTATGCGTGTGTGTGTTTGTCTGTATTATAAGTGTGTATATCCACATGGGACCTCTGTCTGCATCAGCCTTGTGATGGAAACCTCAGTGATGCTCCAGGGTGGGGGTGGTAGCAGCTTCATATTCTCTTTCCCTCGATTTGTCTGCTCTCCCTCTCCGATTACCGGCCTTCGATCAGGCTAAAGCAATGTTTGCGCGCTTTGCCGCCAGTGTAGCAATAAGTGCTGTCAGAAACCTTGCATGCTTGGGTGGAGAAGAGATACTGGACCTTTATTTAAAACAAGCCAAGGATAAAAGATCAATGACCCAATTCAGGCCATGAATTGCAGGGGAAAGTTCGCAAACATAGTGGGAGATTATGAGAGAGAGATGTATGTGTGGATGGGGGGGGGGGGGGGGACAGAGAGTGAGGGTGCATCTACCTCATCTGTGTGCTAGTGGCTTATTGATCGGTGGAGACACACAGCTCCCAGCCATTCATCACAGGCCACTCAGGCCCTTAGATAACTCCTATGATAGTGCCCTGCTACTGAGCAGCTGCAACTGGCCATATCCATTATCCTTCAAAGTAAGCCCCCTAGCCTGGGAACAGGGATGGTGGGGCTACTGGGTGACAGGCTGGAAGGAGGGCTGAAATGGAAAAGACCAGGCCTGTGGTTAGGAGCCTGAGGCTGAGGCTAGTGTATACAAAGGCAGGAGCTGGGGTTGAAGTGCCAGGGTTTTATGACAAATGGTGCTCCGACAGCCAGAACAGAGATGAGAAACTGTCTGTTTGCACCAGTTGGAGAGAAAAAAAAAATATGTGACAGCACTATTGTTTCCATTTCTCGGCCAAACAGTATTAGCAAAGCTGTTTTATAGCAGATAGCACACAAACCATCCGAGCGACAGGCAGGCAGCTCTGAAAACTGCTGAGTGGCTGTGTATGAGAGTGTGTGTGTGTGTGTGTGTGTGTGTGTGTGTGTGTGTGTGTGTGTGTGTGTGTGTGTGTGTAAAGAGAATTCCCAAATTGCGCAGGTGGGGATCAGCCATAATGAGCCATGCAGGGAGAGAAGAAAGGGGGGGAGGTCGGAGTGAGTGCAAAAAAGAAGGGAGGAGGCCAAAGAGCGAGGGAGAAAGCCAGAGTGAGAGTGATGGAGACGGGCTCAGAGCCAGAGACAAGGCCCCAAAAGAGCAATTACAGGAGCTCCAGAGAAGGTGTAGCCCCAGCCCCCAGACATAGTTTAGAACAGCACAAAGCTCTGCCAGACATATACTCACAAGCACACACACACGCTGTGATCTAAGAAAAACTTCTGATGAGCAAAAGATGGAGATGTACAAAATAGGAGAAGTTGGGTGAAAGTCAAAACGGGAAGGACACATGAGGTGGGAGTATGTTTAAACCGGGGTCATCTCAATCCAAAACATCCCCATGTTTTACTCCTCTACATGTTTTCAAGGCAGCATTCTGTTCTGGTCGAAACCTGTTCCTTTAACAGCTTGGCCCAAAACAAAAGCTGAAACTCCGGGGCTGAAGACAGTGTATGCAAAACTTTAAAGTTGATTGTCCTCCATGTGATGAGGGCTAAACAACACTGAAAAGTGTGGACAGCCTCGCACCATGGTGCCCGTCATAAATCCGAGTTTGAAATGGTTTCTGAAGGCAACTGTTTCTGCCCCCCAACACCCCACCTCACCCACCACCACCTTTGCTTAAAGGGGAACGACATGTTGGAAAGACCAAGCAAGAATGATAGGAGAAAAAGAAAGAGAGAGATGTGCAAACAGATAAGGGGGGTGGGGGGAGAATTAAATTAAGAGAAAAGTTCTCGCGCACCGGTATGCACCATTGATTTCCTATTCTCTTGGAAACATTTAATGAGCTTAAATAGGAGCCTCGTTTGACACTGCCACAGTGACTCGGAGGAGCCTTACAGTGAGAGGAAATCGTTCAGCGACTGTGACGGCTACCAGAGGAGGGTGGAAGATGGAGAGGAGGTGGAGGAAGAGGAGGAGGGAAGGGGGCGGGGAAATGAAGGTTTTAATGCCAAAGCAAGAGACGTCTGCAAGACAGATGTTGGATTATGCTCGGGAAATGGTCCATGGGTAGCATTACTTGCCTAGTTCTCAATGAGGAGGAAAAAAGAATGAAGGATGAAGCAGATTACTGGAAAAGAGGCAGGCGGTGGAGGAGGCTGAAGGTGGTTTACATTCAACCAGGCTGCCTAGTTATGTAGGTGCTTACCACTTACAACATGCACTCATTATAACCCAACAGTGTCCAAACTGACTGACAGCTACTGCTCTACTGCAGTGTTTCACCTCATTACTTCCTGGATGACCTCCCTATGAGGCATTTAACAGATGCCTATTGCTTGGCGGCCATCTTGTTTTTCTACCCTCCCCTGCTCTCTTTTCTCCCGGCAGAAAAACTATTGTCACTTCAGAGAGCAAAGTCCTGAGGCGCTTCGCTGCTCTCTGCCACTGATGAGGGCCTACTGGGAACCATCGGCAGCCGCTTTATGAAGCCGTCTGGCAGAGTGAATGGACTCAGCGTCCCGCCACCTTTTGCAGGCAATCATGATAATAAGTGTGGAGTCGGGCATGGCTGTACACTGGCACCACAAGGGGCCCTCCCCTCACTGACTGCTGGGTGTGTGTGTGTGTGTGTGTGTGTGTGTGTGTGTGTGTGTGTGTGTGTGTGTGTGTGTGTGTGTGTATTGAATTTACTCTTATTGCATTTTTTAAACAATTCTCTAAATCCAAACTAATTCAACTGAGAATAGCTACAACAACAAATAAGACAGAACTTAAACAAAACAAGAACCTCATAGTCCAGTCAAGAGGCATACTGTAAATAATCAGGACAAACTTATCAACAGTAAGTCAACAAAAGAAATATGCACTCCTATATTAAGAAAAGTGTTACATATATAATTAGTAAGGTAAATCTGGCAATGTATAATGATATAGATTAGTCAAGCTTAACATTACCTTTTGGTCTTTGAGCACTTGCAAATTTGATTTTTCACCATTGTCTGAGTAATAAACTAATAAAAATAATCAAATTTTATGTTGCAGCCCAAGTATTGATATTAGGAGATATAGTCCAGCCCTATAGTTTATATCTACATAAATGCAAAAGAGATACACTGTGCTTTCCATACGTTTAGGAGGACTGCTACTGCTGGGTACAAAACAGGCTCCCAAACATGATGACCAGCTTTTAATGACTCTGAGTGTAGATGTGCTTAATGTGCATGTAAACATCCTTATACATATGTGCATATGTAATTGCTGCTGGTAAGTGGTTAAGCATAAATATTTCAGGTCCCTGTGTCATGCTTTTAACTCAGTCGGTCATGTGTTCAGGTTTACAGCAGCTTTGAAATTCCACTGATGTCTGTTTCTTATATTATTAGGTCAGAAAGGAGTTCTTCAGTTCCTGACCCTAGTTTTTTCCTCCAGCTTTGGCCCAGCTGCAGAGAGAGCGGCTGGCATGTACCACCTCTGAGTATCTATCCAGACAGATGCATAGTAAGCAGTGCTACAACCAGAGTGGGTGTTTGGCACAACTGGCAGCAGTGCTGAGACCATGTTTCGCTGGGCTTTCATGTGTGACTTGCAGGAAAAAGTTGCAATGAAGTGGATTTTTTTTTAAATGAAAACAACTGAAACAATCATGTGATCCTCTGATGATTAATTATGGTAAAAGAAAAATATGACCACAGTAGAGGCCCTTTTTCCTTCTGTAGAGTTCCAGCAGATACACATAGGCGTGCACTCCCACACACACATACCAAGTATAGAAACTGGAAGTGACTAACAACAGCATAAGGACGACAACTTGGGAAAGGCGTAGTGGTGAAGTGCCCTACACTGTTTTCTCCAGCGTCCCCAGCTGTCATTTCCACCCTTCTTGCTCAACATAGTTAGCCTGGTCCTACAGACTCTCGTACATTTAATTTGTACAGAGAGTCTGGCCACTCTCCATTGACAAGTGTTAACTTCCTTGAAGGCGGGTACTCTGTTGAAGTTTAAAACTATTGGATCTGCCCAGAGCCACTCTGGATCTGCCATAACCAATCGCCAACGTTTGGCCGTGACGTATGTCATGTGCATGTGCAACAAGAGGGGAGACCGACAACAACATTGGCTTATATTTAGCATTAGCATCGCTAGTGTTAGCTTTAGCCAACTCCTTCACCACTAATGGAGCGAGCTGGAAAATCAAACTTCTCCCAAACCCCGTGGGGAGGAGGGCCACAACATCATGGCCACCAACACAATTCAGCAAAGATTGTTCTTGCTCGGGCTTTAATTTCTGGATATTCGGACCAAATGGCTTCACTCCCATCTTTCTAGTGTACGACCTCAACGTCATCATTCTCAGCCACTTCCTCTGTTCGCTGATTGTACCGCCAAATATTTGGCCGAAGAAAACCCAAGAATATCACTGGAAACTGACTTTGCCCTCCATAGGAATCCATAGGCCATCATCTATACAACACTATGGAGCATTCTCTGAATCATTTACACCGGCCTATATATAGCCTGTGGAGAAAAGATCATTATTGAAACAGAAAGCTATATTTCATAATTGCACTACCACGCTTCTATCTCCTCAGTGAAATTGGCTCTCCAGAATATATTCTCTCTCACTCTACTCCATCTCTCTTTATCTCCCTCTCTCGTCTGTTAGAGAGGGCGATTTTGACAGGCTTCCTGATGCAATAACCACCCTCCATTTGTATCTGAGGACTGTGCATTAACTAGACAGTGTAATCAGCCTGCACGGGAAAGGCAGCAAGCCTCCCCAAACGGCTGCTTCTTACCACTCTTTGCTTTAACAGCACGCCATTAGGCCACAATTAGCGCAGTGTACTCTGGGGAAAATAACCCCCTCAAAGACCTTTAGCCAGC
Source organism: Sander lucioperca (assembly GCF_008315115.2). Classification (NCBI taxonomy): domain Eukaryota; kingdom Metazoa; phylum Chordata; class Actinopteri; order Perciformes; family Percidae; genus Sander; species Sander lucioperca. The sequence continues at coordinate 6,566,596 of NC_050179.1, read as the reverse complement.
AGAGCGGATGCGAGAAACAAGGCGATTTTCATCCAATGTCCAATGTTGCTCTAAACGCTCGAGAGAAGTAATCTTATTTGATCACACTTGCAGGCAATAGGACTTCAAAGTAGAAGATAAAAAAGAAGAAATCTGTGCCATGGGAAAACCTGATACTATTGACATGTTACGGTAGAAGATTTTTAAGTAAGGACTCTAAAGGAAAAGGCTTATCGCCAGACACCTCAGACAGAGCATAATGCACCTAAAAGGCAGCAGGCAAAAACATAAAAAAAAAAAAAAAAAAAAAAAAAGAGCGCTGCCTTATCATAAGTGTATGCACTTTCCAAAACATGGAGGTGAGTTAGTTGAAGTGCCCCTGTGGTGAAGGTGCACTTCATGTGGATGTGTTAATCCAGATGAGGATGCAGCCTGCAAAAGCTAAGTTCAGCACGCTACACATTACCTCCCTCAGGGCTTTGGAACAATAAAAGAGAAATGTGTGTCCCTGTGGTCATTTGTGGCATGCTGGCAATGGGCAGACACAGATAAGAGTTTGGATTGGTGGAGGCTGACACACTGTGATTATCTCCTGCTGCTGGAATTGACCGTCCATCAATCCAGACAGCCAAGAGGACCGGGCCGATCGAGTCAATTGTTGCCTGAGCCGAAATTTTTATGATTCAATGACCTCGAAGAAAAATGTGTCAAGTGTTTCAAATGTGTTGTTGCACTGGAGCACTCATGCATTGTGATTCAGATTCACAAATACTCATGAAGATACAGAAAAGTGCAGCAGTCTCAGAGGTACAATCACTAGCACACACACACACACACACACACACACACACACACACACACCTTCCTGGCTCCCTTATCACCTTCCCCCTCACCTCATGATGCATGTTCTGGACCTGAAACCAAGTCCATATACCAGAATGAGCCACTGGAGAAATGGAGGAAAGTAAGGAGTGCGGAAAGAGAGAGGGAGAGAAAGAGAGTGTCAAGAAGCACATTCTTTCTGCTGAGTGCAATCTGGAAGTGGAAAGGTAGATAAACAATGACGTGAGCCGCATCCCATCTCCCTCCTAAAGCCTGAACAGACACACACTCGCCACATTGCATCGCCACCGATCCTGTGCAGTGTGCCAAGCATTGTCAGGGATTGGGTCTTATCAATCGTTGGCCAGATACTGAGCAGAACCGTGAGGCAAACAAAGGGAAGGGGAGAGAACAAAAATGGAGGGGAGCTGCAAGCGACAATGAGAAACACAAATGAGACGATGGCTGGGAGCCACCCGTCCACGCGGCCCAGACCGACTCTATTTAATCTGGTCAAGTCGGCCCCAAAATCAAAGCAAAATCAAATCTCCTCTAGTGAGCTGACATAGGAATGAATCAGACAACCAATCCCACCCAAAAAGGAAGTTGCAGTGGAATTGAATAAGGGGATATGGGGCCATGCTGCATTGTGCTAGGCATGCAGACTATTATGGCTGGGGAACTCTGCTTTATTTAAAAAAAAAAAGTCCATTTGCATTCACTCAGCTTGCGAGAGGAGCTCGGGGGCAAAGTTAGCTGCTGCTCCTACTGCTTGTGAATTACTCACCATCTTTTTTAGGCCCTTCTGGCATGCAATATATCACAGTGGTAGTAGAAATCTTTATTATCCCTTATGGGGAAATTGTCCTTGTAGTAAGTCAGCGATAACAACAAAAACAATATCCATACAATACAAAAGCATAAAAGTTGAAGACTGATGAAGAGCAACAGCTGGAGCAACAGCCGGAGGGATGCTCCCTGTGGATACTACGCCTCTTGGGGCCACCCTGCCCTGAAAGGGTGCTTAGCTAGACCTGAGTAAGACTAGAGTGAGACATATAGAGGCCACAGCGGGGATGACATGAAGGAAGAGGGCCAAAATGAAGAGACTTTGACAGCTATCCCTCGAGCGGCAAGATGAGCTGCACCTGTATGCACCTCGGCTCTCTCAGTTTAGTTTTCATCTCTTCAGACTCCCCGCCCACTCAAATACACACGCAGCAGACTCTTCAGCTCTGTTGGCACTGGCGGACACAACAGGAGGGAGGGATCAGGTGGCTGGGGCAAGCAGACGGAAAGAGAAGGGCTGGGGAGGGGGTTGACAAATGAGTCTCGTCAGGTAACATTCACAGATGTGAAGGGAAGGAAGGAAAGAAGGGAGAGGAGGGTGTCTGTCAGCTCATGTTGGTTCACCAGTGAAAAAATCTCCTGCCCTGATTTGAAACCACTGTAGCCAAGAGACAGGAGGACAGAGACACAATGAGGAGACATTTGAGACTGGGTCGGTTTCACTTCAGGACCGGTTTCTGATTCTGATTGAGGAGACAACGAAACATGGCCTCAGTCTCTCTGCCATGGCTCTGATCAAAAAGAGCAGGGGGCAAGGCAAAGGAAGAGCCCTGGAAGTATTCAAGTGCCTAGAAATTTGGGTCAGACACATGACATGTTAATACAATGACAAAAGAAGAAAATTGAGAAGAAAGTGGGAGAAAATGAAAGGAGAGGACTGAAAGGGAGCAAATTTTGCACAGCAGAGTAGATTTGTGTTTCAACATGCCCCAGCATGCAGGGGAAACAGGAGCTTATTTGCAACCAGCTTCAGAAAATAAAAAGAAGATAATAACTTCTAAGTGATTTTGGCCAAATGAATGCACAATACTTCAGCTGTACTCTTCAGACCTTGATAAATGCCCACTGTCGAGGCCGTTATTAAACACCAGAGAGACTGCTGGGTCCCTGTGCCAGGCAAAACTAATTAAAGCCAGGCAGATGTGTCTGGACAGTAGTGTACCAAACACACACACACACACAATGTTACATGCTTGCTCACTTCTATGCACGCATGCACACACACAACCTCTAAATGGGCTGTTAACCATGTCCACAGTGCAATCAGTGCCAGCTGATGAGCCGCCACCGTGCCAAGTAGAGCAGGTGAACACAAAACAACAGCATCTCAGCTTCGATTTAACTTTGGCGTGGTTAACTTCGGAAACTTTTTGTCAGCCAGCGGCCAGAGAGAGGAAAAAACACCTTTACCCCTTGTGTCTTGTTATCCTTGCCGACACCAGGCAACGTGTTTCTTTTCTGTATTCCCTACCTTCTCCGCTGAAGTTGATGAGAGTTTGAGCTAACAGCAACCAATTAATCTTTCATGATGCACGTGTTCTTGCTTTTGTTAGGTCTGCTCAGTGAAATTGTATGAGACTGCAGCTGTACAAAAGAGAGCTGGTGACACTTTCGTCCTCTTCTTCCTCTTCCTCTCCACCTTTCATTCTCATACTTTGTGAGCAAACAGCTGGGCTTTTTGCAAAAGCTATCATTACAGCAGCCTACAGGCATGAGAGCTGCACTCCAAATCGCTGATGGAAGCCCAGCTAGTCGAGTCGGAGCTTGAGATGAGATTGCATTGAGGATGGGAGTACAGGGGATGGGGAATGATGGCTATTAGATGATAAACACACAGAATTTCACATCTGTGCACGCAAACATGTACAGAAGCGCATGACATGAAACAATACAGGTGCCCGTGTTTGATCTTCATTTAGGCGGTATCATCTTCTTACACACACCAGTAGGTCTCTCAAAGTCTCTCAAAGACATACACACAGTAGTAACTAATCACCCATCTGGAGCAGCCATTCCCAGGTCTGGATGACAAAGCGCCCATGCCCACAAATATAGGTTAATGCCCTTCTCAACAAAAGGCTTAGGCTGCATTACAGCCAAACAGACAGGTCTAAAGAGAGGGTGGGGGGGGGGGCCATATAGCATATGACCTGGCTCAGACAAGCATGAACAGGGGAGGAAGCAAGTGACATCACAGATAAGGGTGTTGCACTTAGGCTAGCTACTAGTGGCTACATGGAGTTGACAAGTCTGTACGTGCACTTGATTTCAATAGCAGCTCCCTGAGTCAAGGGCAGGGAGAGGGCAGAGCCAAAATAGTAAAAAGCCATTTCAAATGTGACTAGGCTAGTTTGTGAAGTGAAAAATCCAGTGTGGCTTACCCACAGGGCTTTGCTGAAACCCTCTCGTCGCTAAATATTAGTGCGTTAGCAGTGGCAGGTGCTAGCCATACCCTCTGGGAGCAGTCCGTGGGGTAGGGCTTATCCTCCATATGCCTCAACTACTGTGGAAAACTGTTTCCCCAGCAGAGGCTTGTTGCTGGCTGGCATGATCCAGGTAAGTCTCCTAGTTGTGACGGACCTGATGCAACCAAAGCCAGGTTCAGAATGTGGGATAAGGTTGGATCAGAGCCAGGAGCCATTAGCGAGCAGTGTCTGACACAACAGGCAGAACACAATATTTTCAAAAGGCGTAGAAGGACTTGAACAGAGCCGTGGTGAAGAGTGCTAGGCAGCTGTTTCATTCAGGCCCTCTGATAACAACCCCCTGTCCAGATTGGCTACTGCAGACAGGGCAGAGGATCGCAAGGCAGCACGAATACAAATCACTTCTTCGATAGTCTACACTGAGCTAAGCAAACCCTAGTGCACTGGCATTCTCTTATTCATTTCTTAGCTGATCAAGCCTCTTGTGATTCAATGCATGCTGCTGTAAAGAATTTTAATGTACTTGCATGCATTTAGATTAATGTGCATCCTTACAAAAGAGCATATGACAGTATGGTTTATAAGCAGAAAACACTTAAGCTATCAGGAAGGCCCAGCAGTATGAACAGACAAAGATCTAGCTAATGGCACTCCCCATATCATTTACGGTACAGCTCCTAGCCATAAGCTGAATCACACATTTACTCCAAAGAAGAAGAGAAGAAGGGACGGTTTCATTTCTCAAGAGATAACATCCTAAGAATACTTTCCAAGAGATTAGTTTTTGCTTTCAATCCCAACTGTGAATAAGGAAACGACAAGTGCATCAATTATGAGTGTTGGAAATGAAAACTCAAGTTATTTAATTCTCTTTTTTCACTTTGTGCTTGGATATAGTTACCAAACAAAGCTTGTGAGCAATGTAACTAACAAATGGAGGCACGTAAACTCAACAGCACAGGCCTTTTATTCTCTTTTGCAAAAAAATCTTGACAATATGAGTTTCCTTTTAATTATAAATCTGTAGATTTAAAATATTGGTGGGAGACCATCTGGCTGGTGCTTGATCTTAACAATCAGACACAGATCCAAGTGGACTGTCCTCTGCTAGCACACCTATCACATACTGACCATTGTAATCACCCAAAACAACAAGCCTTTACATCTGTGACTGAGGCTCAGTCCCATTAAAAACCCATCACACCCACTACCGCCATGCTACGCTTACTGCGCACAAAACCTATTGCTATAATTGGCTCCAGTGCACACATTTCCAACTCTGGACGGGCCAACCGGAAAATGCAAAAAAAAAAAAATAATAATCTGCAGTACCTGGAAGAGATCCAAACTCTAGTCATGTCTCAGTGACAATCAAGCATGACAAATTAGTTCCAAAACATGAGGACTGTTTCAATCAGACGGGTGGAAAATAAGGGATGAAATAGAGAAGAGGTGAAACAAAACATTGTTCATTGCTTGCTTCAGGAGGCCAAGGGTGATGGCACACCTTCAGATGAAGGCACACGCTCCATCATCCCACATAAACACACAGAAAGGTGCGGTTGTGAAGCGGATCTGTTGTTACACAGCGACCGCAGTGAGGGCCACAACCATGTCATTACCCCAGCCAGCGAAAAAGAGGAATCCCAGAGCCTGGCATGTTGAACCTTGCGGTAGAGTTGAGAGTGTGTTTGTGTGAGGATGTTTGCCAATGAGGGAAAGATAAACAGAAATGGGGGGGAAAGAGTTAGACTGTGAATGTGTATGAAAGTGTGACTGAATGAAGTGTGTGCACATGGAAGTGACTGTGTGCCATCAAGGCTCAGCTCTAGTTTGAGCAAGCACCGTGGAGATGTTTGTCATACCAGAACGAGGAGCGTGTCTGGACTGGGATGAGACTGAGAGAAAATGCTAGCGGTGCCCTAAGGCGCTCTGAATAAAAAATAAAAAAAACACTGCCCTCTCTCTTCAACAGAACATACTCAAAGACTGACTTGCAAACTCATGATTTGAGGGAAGGGGGAGCTTAAGGCCACTCATTAATACAAAAACAGAAAAAGAAATCACAAATGAGAGCAAAGGGCAGGAGAGGGAGCTATTTATGGAAAATAAAGTGTAATTTATAAGCAAAGTAACCAATCATCACCAGCAAGAGACAATAGAAACTCGCAATTAGTCATAATTGTTTCTTGGGTGTGACATGACTACAGATAATGGAAAACTATAATTGATATTCTGAACTGACTTTTGTTAATTAAAGCACTGATTATTCTGCTAAACAGACTTCGACAACCAGAGGCACAGCACTGCCCTTTAGAAAAGGCACTTGCACAGCGTTAAACTGAATTCCTTTGAGGCCTATGTTTTTTGCAGCGCTGTTGTCGGGGGATCAGGACGTTCAATGATATGTAAACAAACACAAAAATGGGAGAGCGGTTTGCACACGAGACAATCCCCAAACCAAGCATTTTTATTTGTTTTCTCCAATAAATGTCAAGCTTTATTAATTGATTGAGCCGGAGAGAGACAGAGACTGGGAACGGAGAGAGGCAGCGGAAGCTATGAAGCAGTGTGTGGACTATTGTAATTTCATCCCTCTCTGCTCTCGGGGGAAATTGATGCCAAAACCTTACACACACACACACACACACACACACACACACACACACACACACACACACATCTTCATATACATACATACATACATACATATAACATAACCTCAACTCTGAAAAACTTAGTACAGCAACAAAAATAAGCCGAAAAATGATCTAAATCCTACTGTAGGAAAAGTTTACAGAAAGAAGTGGCCTGTAATTACTACAGCATATCTGTGGACTGAAGGGTTTGTGGATTAGAAAGGTTGGACAATGAACAAAAGGGGACCTTGGCTTACCGAGAGCCTGGTCTGGGCATATAGGGGAGGCAGTTGAGGACAGCACACTTAATGGAAGTGACAGTCAGCAGATACGCGCCAGTCCCCTCTACCCGCAATCGCTTCTGCTGCCTCCTCCTCCTCCTCCTCCTCCTCTGGCCCCGGAAAAGAAAAGGAAAATAACCCGCCCCCCAATCTTCAGATTACATACAATACACACTAACATTCCAGGAGAGAGGGAGGGGAGGGGTGGAGTGGGGGAAGTGAATAGACAGGGAGTGCTGCCAGGGCCTACATTTAGATAGCGTGGTTATCAGCGGGAAAAGGGGAGAGAGAAACAAAGAGGAAGTTTACTGGCGTTGTTTTATCTGGAAGGGCATTAAACTGCGAGGCACACAGGGGACGAGACAGCGAGAGTAAAGAGAAAGACCATTCAGAGGAAAGAGAGAAACTGTCCAAAGTCAGGCAACATTCAGAAGTGTCCTGTCTCTCTAACTCACAGTCACACACAGACACTTTGCCCTTGGCTGAAAGTCATCCCTAGTTCATGGTTGCTGGCTTTGATAGGAGTCCGGGCCCTGGAACGAGTTACTAACGAACCAGAAAGCTGCTCATCGGGCGATTGGTGCAGCTTGATGTGCAGCGAGAGAGGCTGTCACTGGGATGGAAACTGAATGTTGCCTTTGATAAAACACTCAAAGAGGGATAAAAACAGAACGGGAAGTAGGCAGCCCATTAGGCCATGATAGAAAGAAGGGGAAATGGAGAGGGCCAGACGAAAAAGGACTTGTGGTAAATCCGTGGCCCAGTGTGTTGTCCTTGACCCTGTCAGATGGGGCTGAGGCCTGCAGTGAGAAAGAGTGCTGGGCACACTGCCCCCCAGGTGTGGGCTGGAGAAGGATGAGAGGCATGTCGATGAGGGGGACCCTCCCCCCCACCACACACACCCCAACTACCGGCAGCACCAAGGCAGTCTGCCGGAGCCCACTAATCAGAGAACTTAGCCGCTGACCTCTCCACAGGCGCTATACCTTTTAATGAGATCCATGCCTTTGATTCGTCTAGCCGCCTGGAGGGAGAGGCAGATCACACATAAGTTCAGACACATACACATACACTTTGCCAACTGTAGATGGACTTTCACATCCACACACTGCTGTGAACGCAAAGACACAAGAGATGTACACAGTTGAAATAATGAGCGCTTTGTAATCCACAAAGGCCAAGGGCTCTCATGCGTGTTCATGCATGCACAGAGGAAATGGATACACAACAATGGACTAGAACAAGCACGGACGAAGAACTGTCTAAAGCAAACTAATCAGCACACACAAGGACACACAGACATAAACTGAGCCCAGCTCAAGGACACAACACCCACCTTGTTAAGAGGCTGAGGGAGGTGCAGGTGAGATTGGATCCAGACATGCTTGCTCACAGATAGAATTGAATTATTGATCAGCCAACCGATTGTGTTATGAGGAATTCATGGATTCATGCCTGGGCTGTCCAGCTCCCTTAGGCTGAAAGACAAACTGTGTGTGGACTCACTGTACATGTATACATTTGTGTATCTGTGTGCATGTGTGCTGGGGAAGCCTAGTGGGAAGCAGGTTGCACTGGTCGAAGTTTGAATTATTTTCTGTGGGCGGAGTAGGCAGTGTGAGCTCGCACTTAGACAAGACAGAGCAAACAGTGAATCGATCAAGCTGGCTGGGGTGATGCATACAGAAGGAAGGCCTCACCCTCGCTGCGCTGAGAGAGCTTTAACTGCTCACACACTGAGTGGCTTTTTCATTGGCACTCAGGCAACTTTTAATACCACCAATGGACAGAGAGGAAATGGAATTTTTATTCGTCTGAGCTCCAAGGGTGGTCTGCTGCTGCTAATAATGCACTGAAATACAAGGCCTCGCTTAGCTCGGGTTCCGTTTCTAACATCAACATCAGCCCACATGAGGTTCATGCCATTACACAAGGTAGGACTATATTCTGTCATGAAGCTGTGGTACTTAAAAAGTCACTTTAACCCAGAAACCTTTCAACACTTCCTTAACGGTGATCCACAGCATGGGGAACTGGACGGTTGGACTGGATGTTTTTTTGCACTGCATAATTCTTTCCAAGGCTTAACCTAGTTCTTCTTCAAAAAAAAAAAGTCTGTAGCCAGGTTGTGCTGCTCTAGGCCTGATCTTAATACAGTACGGACACTACACCATATCTACTGTCTCAAATGGTAACCTTACTGATAGATGAAAAAGACACAGCTTTATGGTCACATGCGGTGAAGCCACAATATCAATATTTCAAGGACACAGGAGACCAGGAGAAGATGTGGTCAGGCCTAACAAAGATCACTGCAGACGTACTGTAGATGAAATACCAGATCACTTTAATCCAGTCTAATCAGATTTCCCATACAGAAAAAAAGACACTTGGAACAACACATATTTAATCTCCCTTGTTTTTGGTAATTATTTGTTTACATCTTATGTGCAGAAATGATGTGCCGTTTTAGCACGCTGCTCAGTGGGGATAATGTTTTCTTTTCAAGTTGGAAGGTGAAGAGACACATAAGGAACCAATAGGACCAAGTTGTAAGTTCATTTTTTTTCCATTACCCAAAGAGGAGACAAACTTCACATGACTAATTGAACAACAGACACAGAGGAATGCGTGATGACATCCTGAGCAGACAAAAACTGGGACTGGAAGTGAAACAGAACAGAGCCTGGTTAAAAATAAAAACACTGGCGAAGGGAGGCAGAGGAGGAGAGACATGTCAGTGGAAATGTACTGTAGATCTCAACATGGAGGACTACAGAGAGATCTTAATGGAAGTCTGAAGTGGTGGATAAATGGCTACTCCGGTCTGGTCACGCCACCAGTCGGCACCGGTCCAGCAATAAACAAGCAGCGCCACACTGACCAGGCATCTTCCACCCCACTTTGTTTCAATCTGTTATTGGAAAGCTACACACTTCTCCTCCATATTCAATTGAAAGAGGATGAAAGTAGAAGGGGAAAATGTCTCCTGGTGAGACTTGGTGTGATTTGGGGATCCAATTTGGAAGCCTATTTTCTGTAAACATTGTAACTGCAGCTTGTTTTCAGAGAACACACTAGCGAGCAGCATTAGGCTGTTCGCAATGTGTATAGAGGAAAAAGACAAGGTCTTGGTAATAAGGTTCTCCAACCCTAGCAGCAGATCTACGCTGGCTAATGACTGTAATTAAAGAGCCCAGCTCCACGAAGGGATCAATGACGTGGGATCAGCCCAGACAGGACGTGGAATAGACGTAGCTACAGCAGAAGGAAGCGACCGCAGGGCTGAGTTTAAAAACTTACAGGCTGTACAAATGGGAGGCTGAGTGGCATGCTAGCATATGTTATAAGGGCCTGTAAATATTTAGGCATTCTTACAGGGGCATGTGGCTGCGACTCTGATGTCATTTCTCCTAGGCCTGTCATTTGCTTTAGTTAGAGGCTGAAAACCGAGTGTGGAGCAACTGTAAACACAGATCTGTGAAAAGGGGAATACTGGGAAACAGAGTGTCACAGGACAAAAATACACTGTGCAAGAAGCGCAAGTTATCTGCATGACCATCACATGTCTGACCCAATGTATAAAGATTAGGGAAGAGAAGGGAGAGGGTGGAAAATTGCAGATGCCATGTCTACGTGATTTGCAGACACCAGCATAAAACATATCTAACAACTTCCTTTTTGCATATAAAGTTGAGAGGGGAAACCAAAACTGCTGCCCAGATGAGTCAGTGAGGAATAATGCATGTCATCACGGGCGCGTGAATAGGAGAGTGAGGCTGGGGGGCAAACGCAGACACCCAAGACATAGAGCTATGATGACACCTCCACAGATCTGCATTTCAGAAGACAGCTCTGAGCCCCAGGCAGGTTTGAAGCACCAGGATTAATATCCACCTAGACTAGAGACACATTAAGTAAAAAAAAAAGACAAAAAAATAGTTGAAGAAATAAGAGATTCAACAGAAGTTATTGCGTGCAAGCGAATGGAGAGAGGACAGAGAGAGACTCTGTCCTGCTTAAAAGGGAACTAGACAGTATGTTCAAGATGGAAATGTTAACATAAACAGAAAGTTATAAACACAAGGGCAGTGGGTACTTCCACATTGCTCCAGCAGCACAAGGGGCATGGTTGGCTGATCAGGCATAGCTGAAATTCCTGTTAGATCACAACCAAGCCAGGGAGGTATACACTTCTACAGATCTGTGTTTAGTGTGATACAATGCCCCCAACTCAACAAGGTCAATGCCAAAGTAAAAGCCTGACTCATCCTAACACCCTACATGAGCCTGCTCTCCAAAAAAAGTATGCAACTAAATGTGACAAAGCTCACCTTCAGACTGCATTTTTCCCAATGTTTTATTACCATTTATGCCTAGTTTTGCTGTTTTTATTCCAGATGTTATTTGTTTTTCTGCTTATATTCTACCTGTCTTTTCCCTCCTGAATCCTCCTGCTGCTGCCCTGGGCCACTAATTTCCCCATGGGGATCAATAATAAAAAAAAACATATCTTAAAAAGCATCACCGTTACTTAGGAAATACCACCTCAGACAACAGCAACTATGACCAGTGGTCACTACAAAATGTCAGCCTCTAAGGTTAAGGTAGTATCTTTGGCAGTGTTATTACTACTGCTGCCGAGACTACTGCCACAGTAAAATGGTCTGTCAGTTTACAGATGAGAGGCAACAGAGCCAGTGGCATTTAACTAGATTCTCAGTTAACTTTAACAATTGCTGTATGAACAGATTTTAATAGGTCCCTTTTGGATCATAGGCTACTGAAAGGCTGCAATACCCACCTCATTTAACAAAGACAAGGACATGACACTGACAAAGAAATTATTTCATTTTCATAATACAATTTCATTATGAACTTTAATGAAGGCAGACAGTCTTGCCTACAGTATATACTTTGTTATCCCCAGCTTACCTAAAACACAAGTATAGAAACTACCTGTTTGTGTAATGTGGAGCTGAATGACAAACATCTTAACAGTTATATGTGAACTCTCTGCTTTACACTTCCATTTCATTTATTCAGATTTATTGCAAAGACATAATGACCAACAGCAACTGAGTGCTAAAAGAGGCCTGCAGGTTTCACACTGGCAGTGGCAAGGAGATGTGTGTATGAAGAACATCTCATCTTTTGCCCGCAAAACCTTGCCTAATTTCTAATTTTGATTGAAACAGACAAGCAAGAGACAGACACCCAACCTCCAGCAGTGCTGCCACCCCCATGTCCATTTCCAGCTGCCAGCAGGTTTCAGCAGATGCCAGAGATAAGGACAGCATGTTTCCTCAAGATCCAATTTTGCTATTTCTATTTTAGAACACATTCTGCCTAGAGATTTTTTGTTAGTTTCTAAACGTTATTAAATTAAATTATAGAGGTTTATATTTTTAAAACAACTGCTAAAAAATTCCGTGCATTTGCGCGGCACTCCGACACTGCAAACCGTCACCAATGAAAAGGGACCTTTCTGCTGAGTTCAAAGATACCTACACAATAGTCTACATTAAACAGGTCATTAATTGTAAAAAAGGGGCGTGGCTTAATCATAGGGGGTGGGCTAAACCATGAACCTATGATGAAAATTCACCTCTAAGGTCTTAAGATGGCACAGACCAAATTTGAAGTCGATCAGATGAAATCTCTAGGAGGAGTTCGTTAAAGTACGACATGTGGAAATGGCCAAAATCGCACTAATTTCAAACTTTCAATTCAAAATGGCGGACTTCCTGTTGCGTTAAGGGTATGGCTCTAGCTTTTTTGTACGTCTTGATGACATGCTATATATGTGTACCACGTTTCGTTAGTCTACGTTAAACGTACTGCAGGGGCTCAATTTTTTTAATTTTGTAGGGGGCATTAGCGAGCCATTTTTGTACGCCTATTCCCGAAACCCTTAAAATACGTACATTTTCACCAGGTTTGATGCGACCGCCAATTTTGGTGAGTTTTTGAGTATGTTAAGCCCCTCAAAACGGCAATTAATTTGCCGGATAAAAAAGAATAATAATTCCTTCAGTTTCAATAGGGCCTTCGCCGCTGTCGGCGCTCGGGCCCTAAATACAAAATGAAAAACAGTTTTCCAAAAATCTACAGAAATCAAACTATAGGAGGTGCAAATGCAACATAACTTTTTGTATTTTCATAGGATTGAAGATGTCATACCACTTAAAATTGTAAATGAGGGACTTTAACACAAATACCTGGCAGGTCATCTATAATTCCCCTGTTTTAAATGAGTAAAACATGTCATGTGTATTTTAAAACACCATATTTTTAAAATAAGGTTGTTCAGAGTCAAACTCTGCAAGTGAGTTACTTCCTAAATCAATGAGGATCATTCATCTCTTCTATGAAGTTACACTCTCACAGACCATCCCTCTATGTCTTCCTCAGTTTGCCACATTATCTTCCCTCTTTGCTCTCGCAGGTTGGTGTGACCTTCATCTCCAGCTGCTGCCAGTGCACTGACCCTTCATGCATCTGTCACCCGCCAGTCCTGGCTGAGGCTCACATTCAGTACTCCATAATTAATCGCCCAGTGTGCAAAAAAAAATTAAAAAGAAGAGGGCCAATACTTGACTACCATATTAACATAAACCAGCTGGACATCATATTAGCTGTAAAGCAGAGGTGATAATTAAAAATGATCTTGGCAGGAGTAAATTGGTCAGTTTGAGGATTAACTGTGAAATGACTTGGATAAAAACGAATTGCACCCTCTGGTGCCTTAGCTCGGATTAAATGGCACTCAACATGGAGCAACTCTCATTCCTGAACAAAAAGTGCAGTGAAAATGCATTACAGGTGGAATAAGTGGCTCCACACAGTTTCCATTATTCCTCAGCTACTCTAAGTCCATTTCAAACCCAAATCTCTTTGAGAAAGATATATCAGCACACTGCCAAATCCTGCACAGGCTCCCTCAATTTGCACAGAAATAAAGCGTTGACTCATCTTCAATATGTTAAAGTCTGAGAGATCTGTGAATCGTCTTTTCATCATGAAGCAAAAGGAGCAGGACTACACATTAGCCAGTCACATTACACTGATTGAAGCAGACACAACCAACTTGCCTCTGAAATGTTTAAATAGATGGCATTTTGATAGCAATACGTGCCAGACTCAATTACCAAAGCAAAAAAATAAATTAGCTCCTTGCTCTCTTTTCTGCTGCCAATACAAGTATTAAGAAGAAAGCCTCTGACTGAGATTTCCCAGGACAGGAATCAAGGTGACCACTCACTCTCATCATTGCTGATTAGTTTTCAGATACCTGCTTCTGTGCTGTCTAGCTGAAATGGCTGGCTGGGGCTGAACGTTTGCCAATGGCCTGAGCTGGTTGACATGCCTCCAGTGAGCAGGTAGCTTAAAAAGCCTCTGTGATATTCTGTGTGTCAGCCTGTCAGTTCAGCCGTCATAGGGAAGTGGGTGAGGGGAAGTTGAGGCATATTGTGTATCCATCACTAGTGTTCAGTCCTCAGCTATGCAACCTCATGTCTGCTGACAGCCAACACCACACAAAATGCCTTTTGAACAGCAATGGAGATCATGTTTTCCTCTGGGCTAACTTTTTTTTTCCAAGTTGCCACCTACCTACCTCTCTAAAACTCATATCATGTCTCTCTCTCGCTTTAAAAAAAAAAAAAAAAAAGAAGAAAATTCTACCCACAACCTCTCAACCGAGCAATTAAGGGAGCTCCCTCCCCATGTGAATCATTTATATCTTTCACGAGCGTGAGCATGTTTACAATATTCATCATGCTCCTCTTACTCATGCTTCAAGCACTGAAAGTGTGGGGAAGAGTCACAGAACGGTTAAAAAAGGTAGATGCGAGGACAGCAGCAGGGGAAAAACCAGCATGAGTTGACAGCTGCATGGAGAAGTAAGCCACGATGGGTTGAGTGGATGATGTGGCCGGTCATGTACATGGGATGAAAGACAGTGAGGGTTAAGGATGTGTTAAGGTTGTTTTTAAGAGGTAAAAGTACACCCTGCTGAGCTGAACTTGACCATAATATCTGGGGCTGAAGTGCTTGGCTTGGAAGCCTGTGGACAGACTAGGTTAAACTCTGAATTGCAGTTAATTAGCTGCATGAGGCGGTGTATTGGTTGCCATCTTCTTCCACAGATCCCATCCTCATAGTCTGCTGCTGGGGGAGTAAGCATGACAATTAGCATGATCACATCTCACAGGCCTGCCATTCATCAGCTTTGTTATCTGTGATCTCAAACACAGAAGGCGAGAAGTGTTGAGTGGCGAGGGTGGCAAGGGTTTGGCTTGTGAAGTACAAACAATGCCACAATCGGAGTAAGAGGGTGGGGTAAAGAAAGGAACACTGTTGAGGGGATACTTTAGGACAAGGCCATGAAATCCAAGGGCAAAAGGTGGGAGCTGTAAAACCCGGCGGAAATAAGATCAGAAATCCACCTCACCATGACGTCCCTTCATCAGAAGATAATCATCAAGACATAAAAAGACAAGCCTATCTCCTATCTGAAGCAAATCTCTATTCCCCAGATTCTAAAGCCGTCCAACTTCAAGCTGACGTGCCCTTCACGCATCTGCCCATACTCCCCTGGAGTCTATGTACTTTAGATAAACAAGAGGCACACATTATCACATATGGGTCTTTCTCATGTGCGCCACACCTATTTCATACATGATAAGTTTACGAAGTCCATTCCACAGTGGGGAAATGTTGGTCAAACATTGCCTACCAGTCAGTGGAAGTAGGTCTAACAGACCTTGCAATATGATGAGGATTTATATTACATCATGTTTTTAGTAGGGAAAGGAAAAAAGGAGATTAACTAGTCATTTAAAATGAACCACTTTTGCGATGAACCAACAACATACTCTATTCATGGATCAGTTCGTTTAGTGCTGTTTTTCCGTTTGTAGACTGCAGACAGAAGGCATGGGATTGCTTGTTGCTTTGCGAGGATTATGGTTTTATTTCAAAATGAAAATGACAGAAGTCAATAATCCAAATGCAAAGAAAACAAAAAGAGACTGGGGATGATTTTAAATTCATTTGACTTTAAAAATATTGCAGCACTCTTTGAAATGAGGCGCGTGCATCCAGGAGAGGACATTTTAAACTATCTGAGAAAACTGAAACACAAAAAGGACAGAATGAACTTCAGCTCACCCAAGACATGAAGGAGCTTAACAGCTGAGGGCTCACTACCTTCACCTTTCAGTTGGTCAGAGGCTATTTTACTGGATCCAGAAATAACTGGAGTGGATCTCACCACAAAGTTTCATTTCCAGAGCTGGCAGCCTATTACCCAAAAAAAAGGGTATTCGTGAAAATGCCTGCTTTGTTTGTATTTTCTCTGTTTCCATTGTATTACAGAGTAGGAGTTTGCTTTTGGGATTGTTTTGCAGAATCCTGAAACACTAACATGACCTGGATGAGAAATGTCTCATATTCACTTGCCCTAAAAAGAGCATCTATGATGAAGAAGTGTGGTACGCTTGTCTTTTTCACCCTTGCGGGGAGCAGGAGAAAACATTTATCACCACTCTCCTCTGTGCAGATAAGGTGTCTCTATTTATTCAGAGTGGAAGAGATAAACCCTGAATGAAGCATTGTGGGGCAGAGAGAGAGAGGAAAGAGGGAGAGAGAGAAATTGTAAAAAGAGGGAAAAGACAAGGAAGCAACTTGGTTTTCAATTGCTTGTGTGTCCATGTGAGCAGATGGCATCTTTTGAAAAAACCATCCCTGCTCAGTCAGGAGACAGGAGGTTGACCTCCTGCTCTAACCCCCTTCCAGCCACCTTTCCTGCCTCCATGTGCCCCCTGCCTGCACTAATCCTTTCCCACTATGAGACTGCTTGTGTAATGTTATCTAACAGGAATAATCCCCTGGAGATGGAGCATCCTATATACTGTAGGCCTGTGCACATGGGGAGGAAGATGGCTGGGGCTGCGAATATAAATGGACGATTTAGAATGACAACAAGGCAGTACAGTGGTCGGAGTAGGGCTGCGCCAGGGACTGAAAGATACAGACACACAGAAATGCACAGGAGATTCAACAAGGACATGAATAGTGCTTCTGTCTCCTTGTTCTCTACAAGAAAGAGAGGAAAAGGAAAAGCAAACAAAAGGCAATGCTCACTACTACTTGTGTCCTCTCAGCTGTTGATGTACAGCCTACTGTCCAGAGGTGAGGAACACAGTTCACATGCCCAATTTCTTACTGAAATTGCCTGTGTGTAGGGACAGACGGCTCCTTGTGAGGTGACTGGGCAGATGCTGTGACTGCAATGCTCCTGAGATGAAATGGTTTAGGGAAGAGCATGTCTACAGGGGGGGCTTTATTCCCTCTCTCTAAACACACAGTTGTTGAGTTTAACAGTAGAACAACTTTGCAACTAGACATGACAACTAATAAGCGTTTCAATTACACATTGTATCATTCCTGAACAATAACACTGCCGTAGATATTATTCCACTCTTTTTAAAGAAGTATGTCAAAAGCATTTCATTATTATACTTTGGTTGTTTATTAAGCATATGTGTTTTGCAGTGGACATATAGGAAATACGATAGGCTACTTTGGAGTGACACGATAAATAAAATAGTAACGTGTTAAGAGGGCAACGGCGTTATAAGGCTGTGTAGGCTACGGTTTACGCTCCCATGCCATATCGATAGTGCGTATGATAGGCTGTCAAAACTTGGAGCTCATATGCACCAGGGTTTGAAATTGATACTATGGTTAAATGCTAACGCAAACAGTCCCAACCCCGCTTTGCTGGGATAGCTTCCCCGGAACTCACCTTGGAGGAAAAACAGCGAAGCGAGTAGTTGCACAAACGCGAACAGTCCAGATATTGAAGAGCCCTCTGGTGAAATAGTAAAAAAAAAAAGGAAAAGAAAAAGAAAGAAGTCCGTAATCAAGTTCACATTTTACTCTCCTCACACGTCCCGTGAGAGGTTTCAGAAAGGCACTATTCCGAAGAAAACACTGGCTACCTGGTTGACCAATGTGTCAATTCCTGTTGAAAGGCGACCCGGGCAACTCCTCAACAAAAGACTCTGGGTATGATATCAGGGACTTTCTCCACGCCCATGTACCGAGTCATGTGGCAATTTCCAGGTGTGTCTGTGTGTGAGTCTCCAGGAGCCGCGGCTCAGTTGGCAGCAACTACAACACACCTGTGGGATCCACTCACGCATTCGCCTTGACTGTCATCGCGTTTGAAAACCCGGGAGGCTGTACGAGGGAGGAGAGGAGAAAAAAAAAAAGAGAGAGAGAGAGAGAGGCGCGATCGGGTACGGAAAGGAATGAATCCCCTCCCACCCCACACTCACCGCCGGCAAAGCCTAGGAGACAGCAGACGGAAAGTAGTAGGCTAGAAGAAGAGAGTGGTGAAAGAGAAACAAGTTGTGTTGTCTGTCCGCCGACGCACCGAAATATTTCTGCGTGCGGTGGTTGCGGTTTGCAGCCCCGAGCTGTGGTTCCCAAAGTGTCTGTCTGGGGGGTGCTTCCTCCTGGTCATTCCGGGCAAAATAAGGAATGTTCACAAGGATGTTCACAAGTAGGCTAATGGTTTTAGTTTCACTAACGTTCCCCGTTTCATTGAAGGTAGGCTTACTCACAACATTGAAACTACCCATACAGCATGTGTCTATTCATAAACAATCTCGTGGTTACTCAGGACAATCAACAGACGTCACCGTGGACAGCTTCACTAAACTTTGCTTTTGGAAGGAAACAGCTCCCAGTCCTGTTGACAGGAGGACTGGCAATTATCCAGAGAAAGACACATTTCTGTTTCAGATGTCATGTTTGATCCTTTGAGCATCACCAACAAGCAGAAGCCTCAGCAGCAGGAAGCTCTCTTTTAACCAAATAAAACCAAAACTCAACTTTATCACAATTCTTGACCAAAAACGGACCCATAATGATTAAATGTGATGTAAACTAATACCATCACTATTATCATCACTGGCTTTACTTTTATGTTCCAGTGTTTGTGCTGTTATGATAATATACAATAGGTCCTATAATGGGAGTTGCATTGTTTTGTTGTTTCCCTTTATTTTTAAAATAAGGTTTCATTTAAAATTGTGCAGTTTATCTAAAAGCCCACCTTGGGACAATAATTGCAAATTAGCTGTCACTTTAAATTCTACGTGCAATACTGTTATATGGCTGAATGTAAACTGCACATTCATGGTCTATCAAATAAACAGCTAAATAAAACATAAATAAACCATTGATAGGCCTATTGCATGAAAATGAACACAGATTAATATGGAAATGGAATTCGGGGACATTGCGTGGTTTGAAAATATTATCAAGAGCAACCACTCCTCATTTATTTATATTTCACTGAGCCCCATTTGACTATGTCCTTACAAGAGCTGTATTAGTGGTCATTATAACACAAATTATTGGTGTGCTTGCTGTACTTTGGCTGCTGAATCATTAATCACAAGAGGTATAATTTTGAAGCTCTTTAGTCAAGCTAAGTTTTAGAAAGTGCAACAATCTTTCATTTCCACGTGAATGTCTAACAAGCTTTGAATCAGCCATATGGTTAGGTCTTTTTCAGTAAGAAATTCACAGATTTTTTTACTCATTCATGCAGCGAGGAGCTAAAAGTTGCTCTGATTTCAGATATGGGCCATATGTGTATAAGTACTAATCAAGCGTGATTGGCTCTATCATCACCTAAGAGGTTATATGAATAGCTTATTTTTGCCTTAGAGCCTAATATCATATAGCAGAGCAATTTGGCACACTGAGATTTGTGGTTCTGTGTCATGCCTTGTTGTATGGCTGGGTGTCCGTTTTGTGAGTGATTTATAGGCATGCAAATGAGGGTGTCTGTTTGGGGAGATGTGCTGCCTTTGCCCAGTGGGCCCTGGAGCGAAGACTGGAGACTGCGTGGGTGTGAGTCAGCTCTTAACTGCTGACACAGGCACAGAGCTGGCAGAGATTCACAGAGCAAGATGGGGAGATGGCCTTCACAGGTCCTCACATTGACTGATGAGATCAAGGAGAAACTAGGCCAAGCCAGACAAGTGTCGGGCAAACAGACACCCAGAGACAAAGTGAGAGAGACAAACACTTCCCAATCACAAACAGAGCTGGGAGAGTGGAAAGTGGCGGGGTAGAGCCAAGTTGTTTTGGGTCTGACTTCAATATGTCCAAACCTGTTTGTCCAAAGAGTAATGAGGATGCTGAGTCTTGGAACATGCTAGCCCAGGGGATGTCGGTAGCCAGGAGAGGCCAAGTCAAAGCTCTCTAAATTCACTAAAGTGGAAAAGAAGTTCACTTTGTTCTACTAGATAGCCTGACTGTGATGACATTTTGATCAATGTGCCTATACCTTCCTGCAGCTTGCCTGCATGTTGCTTGAATAGTGATGATCTGTTATCATACCACAGTCAAACAGCACCATTTGTCATACAGTGTCCCTCAGCAGGTCCGGACTGTAAAATGTTTTGACTATGAACACATTATAAAACCTAATTTATGATACAGCTTTTCAATTGTCCATAATGATGTAGTGGTCTTATCGGACTCAAGGTGTATAGTTCAGTGTCTGTTTGCCATGTGGATAGACTGCCCTCTGTTGGTGGCAGCTTGTATTGTTTCATCAACTAACAATCTCATTAACAAACAGGATGGTAACACACCTATTCAGCATTTATAGACTCTTAAACATTTAATACATGTTTATAACATGCTAAAATGCCACTATAAGGACATTTTTAAGTGTTTATTAATGTACAGTATTATGAAAACATATATATTGATACAACCGTGTTTTACTGAATTGTGTGTACAACAAATGTACAAAAAATGTACAACAAATGTACAAAATAACACAAATACAACATAATACAATGCAACAACACTACAACTTTTTTTCATAGTCACATTAACAGATACTGTACACAAAGGCATTGATACATGCCTTGTTTCTGAATTGTTGTGCATTTTCACACATGAAGTTTTGAATGAATTATAAGCACATCATTTAATATAGTAAGGAATTGTGTGTAAGATAAGTAAATAGTTATGAAGTGCATGCATCATTAGCAAGTCCATTAGGTCACTGAGGCATGTCTGAGCATCTTTAACCCTGTAACTCATTCCCAATGCTATTGCAAAAGATGATATATATTTATAGATATTACATTCAAGCGTAAAAAGTATGGGTTACATTCTGGGAGCAATTTGGGTAATTTTTTACTACAGCAAGCGTATGCTTTTTAAATGCATTCATTACTAACTAAGCAACATACAATTTTCACAGATGAAGTTGTGTTAATCATATGACATTTGATTAAAAAACATACACCCGTTGGTCTTGTCTTTCATACAGAAAATGCATTATAGTCCCATCCCTGAATTTTTATTTTTTTATTTTATTTTGGGGGCAATTTGGCCTTCAATTAATAGGATGGTTGTAGACAGGACAGGGGGGAGACACGCACCAGGGCGCCTCATCCCTGCATTTATTTAAAGCTCTATACATCTAATCACATGTTCAGTAAAAAAAAAAAACAGTACAAGAAATAGTTGTATTAATCCTCACATTCTCACAATTGGACCCTTTGTTTGTGCTCTTGCTATGCATCTGTGTTGTCAGTATCTATCAGTCTTGCTATTTATCATATCACCAGGTGAAGGTTGCCAGATGTACTGTAGTGGCAAACCTAAAGATGCAGAGATAACAGATGGAGCAGCTCACAGACACAGGAAACTGTCATGGTGGGGAATGATAAAGGTGTGAAGAAAGACTCAACAGAGAGACAGAGGAAGGATATTTACAGCGTAAGGAACACTTTGATTTGAATGGCTTCCTGACCTAGCTAAGTGTGCCTCCCGCTGTCAATATGACTTATATGTAATTACAGAGGAAGGGAGGGATGTGTGAGCGGTCAAGCGATGGCTACTGTATGCAGGGCTCTGATTCTCCGCAAAGGCATGTGCGACAAGGAGACATCAGGTTTGGCATAAAACGGACTGACAGGCTTATGGTGCCATTCTGATTCAGTCTGGGAATAACCACAAGCTGGGAATAGCAGGGTGGCAGCAGTGTGTGGGTTGGTGTGAACAGTCTGCAAGCATGTGTGTGTCAGAACAAAAAGAAAGACAGAATATTTGAATTAGAAGATTGATGTTTAAAGATGCTGGTTGGGTGTAGATTAAACATACCTACAATTTAAATGTATAATTTTGTATATATTGCTGTGTGGCATTGAGGAGTGAAACTAAAATACTAATGTAGCACTGTGACCTTGAGGTTTAGAGAGAAACTAAAAAGGCACCATGAGCGACATTTGTCTTCTCTTATCAGATGTCTCCTTGCACTGGCTGAGCTGTCATTTTACTCAAGAAAAATGTCATTGTTTTCCTCTCCCTGCTCATAACACAATCTAATCACAGTTTGCCCAGCTCATCCTGTATTGTCCAGGTGGCCCCACTCTGAGAGGTAACAGAGAGACTCTCAGCATCAATAAATGCCTTTAACCAGGCTGATGTGATGTAGCACAGATTACACAAGGGCATGTGTGCATCCAACTACACTCATGTAAACAAATACACACCTGCTTGCATGCACACACTTCTACCCAAAGTGTGCACCATATTCATTCCCTACTGAGCCAGTAATATCTAATTCAAAGAGGTTGAATGTCCTTGACAATGCCATGTGTGATTATGGGGAGAAATCTGCACTGTGTGATCTAAGCTGGATCAGCCTAGTTGGCACAAGCGCAGTCTAGAGACTTTACTGACAAGCTTACATTTCCCCCCAAACCAAAACAGTCTTACTTGACCTATATGAGCTGCTCCATATGGTGTAAAATAGGTTAGATTGTGACCCAAGTATAACATTGATTTTTTTTTCTTTTTTTCATGCCTGTGATTGATGGTTCAGGGTGAAAATAGCTCTCAACATGTTGAAGACTATGGCAGCCCACTGAGTCCCTTTTGGATGGCACAGTATTTTGTGGGCTGCCCAGCAGCCTGTGCTGAATGGCAAAAACAGCTAGGCCATCTGTTACACTCTATTTTCATCTCCATCCAACAGGGAGAGACACAGCCCAAAGGGACTTCAACTGCTCTCACATAGTTGTATTTGTTCAACAGGTCAAGTCTAAGCCTTGCAGTGCAGGACCACCAAACCAGATCTCATTTATGGCACAGCCCAGGTTATTACAATACCCCACATATCACTTGACTGGGCAGAGCTGGTGATAAAGGAGAAAACATTAATACAAAAAAAGTAATCAGGTGCCACAGAGAATTAGAAGAGATTATTACTGTCACAGTACAAATGACCATAACCCAATGTGCTCTCAAATGCTTTTTAAGCCAGGTTAAAAGGATCATCGTGTAATGTGTTTCACTGGTTGAGAAAAGAGAAATTTGTTGGGCTTTCCAGGTGAGGATGAAACAGAGGCTGGCAGGATTCATTTGAGATTACTTGGTGCAAACATGGTGTAATCCCCTTATCTGCGTACTTACCTGTATCTGGCAGTGAGCCAAGCCTACCTCTATGAACCTCATTGGCTTGACATTCTGGCAGGAGCAAATCCCTGTCTAATGTGTCAGCCCAGGCAGCTTTAACACCTGACACGCCAATGCTTATCTGCTGAGCACCCAAAAGCACCTGCATTATCCCACTGAAGCTTTAACAACAAGTGAAATGGCTTTTTAAATTACAGTTTGTGTCATACACCACAAACGCAGTGTGCAAAGTGCATACCATTACTATGGGGTTATGGCCTGATCAAAATAGCCTACATGTACAGACACCCCTCATTGAAGCCTCCTTTCTCTTGGTGGTTGGCTCCTGGAGGATTTTAGAATTGATAAATCTGTCTTAAGGTTTTTAAATTAATGAATGCTCTAGCCCCTGTTACTATTACTGAGTTAATATCCCTCTTCAAACAATAATCTTAGGATTTCCATTAAAACTTTATAGTAGGCCCAAATCCATAGAACCAAACTATGTGTGTTAATCCTGGCAGGATTCTAATTGTTTTATTTTGTATTCATTTATATATTTTATCTTGGATCTCTGAAACATGTGGCTCTGTAACCTTTAGAAAAGTGTTTGTATATTCAAATCAGAAGATGAAGGGAAAACCATCACAACTGCTAACTACAGTCTTTAACGCTTTCTCAGGGATATTAAATCAAAGTCTAAAGTCGTCTCTGGCCTAGTGCTTAAAATAAATGTGCTTGTGCAAACGTGGCATTTGTTTAAGCAATATTATGAAAGGTAATCCATTATATATAGCACAAGTAAAAATATGGAAAAGAAGAGTCGTTTAATCAATTTCAGTTTTCGTTTAGCCTAGGCCTACAACTTCAGTATCACCGTAGAGCACCATTTTTTTAACAGGTACTGACAAGGTGGAAGTTATGTCTGTGTTTTAGACATACCACTTTTGGACATTTTCCTCCTAAAAAGTTGTACTTCTTCAATAGAATTTTCGAGGAGGCCGCAGCAGGTGAGAAAAGTTCAACGTTACTTGGTAAGTGCTATGCACGGTAGTATTAGTAGGCTACCAACCAGACTGACGTTTTTAAAAACGTAATTTTTGCTGTATAATTATCTATTTTTATAACTTTAAACTTATCTGGGCGATTATCGTGTCAGTTAACGGTAATTATCTATCTACATTAACACACCGTTTTGAGATGTAGCTAGCTATATATAACGTCATATATTTTGTCTGGAAGTAGCTAGCTAGGTTTATATTACATATGTGGTTACTTTTCAAATCAACAGGCCCTCACAGGGACAGTACAGCAGGTTTATACTGTTCTAATCAACAGGCCCTCACAGGGACAGTACAGCAGGTTTATACTGTTCTATGTCGACATCTGGTGGTGTTTCTGTAGCATAACGTTAGTTTTGTCGAGAGACGGATTGGAGTCATGATGAGCAAGTCGTTTGAAATGCTTCCTCGAAAAAGTTTCAATTTATGCCATATTTATTATATATTTACATGGCAATCGCTGTCTTCTGTTGCAACCATAGACTGTATAATATTAATGGTTGCAACACTAAAACACGTTGTTTTTACTCGAGTGTGTGTGTCAGCTCTTCTAAACAGGAATTAGCGATTAGAAATTCGGTCAAAGGGACCACCGTAGACTTCTCACATGTTTTAAATACATACTTTAGTGAGCTACTAATAACATGCTTAATATGTGTGAAACATTGAAGTTTGTATACCTTTAAATGAAGGAAAACTGTACGCTGGGGCAGGGCTGACATTAAAATGACTGTGTGGGAGATTCTATCCCATGATGCATTGCGTCACGGCCACAGTTTGAATTAATGTTAATTTAGCATACTTTAGCATACTTCAAAAAGCAGCAGGTTGGGTTGGTAGAATATATGTATTTGAGTGTGCTCCAAAGACCGTGTGGTTGCTATTTAATGACTTTAAAGCTAAAGCACCGTAACTAAACAACATGTGTAGCGGAGTGACACCCCTGTCTATACCATTTTCAAATCAGCTTTGCGCAGTGGCAGTATCGTAGCCTATGAGGTTTATCCGAGGCGCGATTATTGCTAGTTGAAAACTTTACCCAATACCCCGCCTTGACGACTTGAAATATAGTCGGCAATGGCAATTTTTGACGGTCTCTAAGGAGACTGATATCTTGTATAAATAAAACTGTAAATGCGATAGAAACACAAGGCGCGTAGTGCTTGTGTCGCACGGAACTTACGTGTAGCAGGGTAGCTTAATAGAGCTCCATGGACGGCGAGAAGTACGAAGTTACATTACGTTGTGTTCATTTTGTCTCTTCATTTAATGCTTATTTCATCAGGCCTATGGTTTACACACAGCTGCAGGCTCTTTTTTGTCTTCACCTATTCTACAAATTCCCAGTCGTACATGTTTAAATATGTATTAGATATTTGTATTAAACCTTAGCCTACTGATGATCTTTATAGGCCTATTTATGCTTTACTTGCACTCCATGTATTTACACCCTTTCCCACTTTGTACTGCAATGGCTGCACAACAATCCAATTTCCTCGGAACAAATACAGTTTATCGTCTCTTAAAAACTTGAATATAACGGTTTATACAGGAATTCTATGCACTTGTGAATGATTTTATGTAACATACTCAGACTACAGTGGCTGAAAGGGATATTTTGGTACGCAAAAAAAATAAAGAAGTGCTACTCTGGCTAGTCTGATAACAAGCTTTTTTTTTTTAAATCTTCTTTGGAAAGTATCAGTCTCATCCAGCCCAAAGCATAGTTAGAACACACGGAAATAAGTCCCACCTACTGAACTACAATCACAAGGCACGTTGACCTAAATAACAATTCTTAACCCACGCAAACTATAGCATGACAGTAATAGTGTAACTCCAGAAGTTTGTTATCCAAATAATGAAAGTAACATAAAACCCTAACAGATGGACGTGCGGGTCTGAGAGACATCCCCTCCGTAACTTACTCTTTTCATCCTTTCGCAGTGGCAGTATCGTAGTCTATGAGGTTTATCCGAGGCGCGATTATTGCTAGTTGAAAACTTTACCCAATACCCCGCCTAGACGACTTGAAATATAGTCGGCAACGGCAATTTTTGACAGTCTCTAAGGAGGCCGACATGTTGTCCAAAATGAAGTTAACTAACTAATGAATTGAAGAGAGACATCGATCATGATTTAACAAAAAATAGATAAATCATAGAAATGAGGATATTTTCGTGTACTCTCTTATACCTGTAACCTTTATGTAGGCTATTCCAGTATAATACTGGACTTATGAGTGTTTTACTTCGGGGAATTTAAAGCAACACTATTAACTTTTAGCTGCAGCTGTAGTTCCAATGAGACAAACTGTAGGGGGACCGAAGCGGGAAAAGTTACACAGTGTTGCTTTAAGTCGTAATAATAGGTTTAGTTTCGTATGTTCTGTTGTCTCTACATGTTTTCACCACTCTTAAAAATGCGACTGAATTATTTTAAGTTAAAAAATGGCATGGTCTAAAACTATTCATCTTTCTAATCTGCCTGAGTTCCGGGGACCTTAAACAAAGACGTACCGGAGAGTACGTCATTTCCGTTTATAACCTATTTCAATGTTGTGCATTTATTCGACGTTGTGTGTGAGTGTTTATGTTGGATTGTTTGTTCATAACTTTAATTAACTTTAAGTATTGATAATAAGTTACTACACGATTCAGCCACAAAGTTCAGGACACGTCTGATTGTGTTTTCTATTTCATTTCTATTTAGTCTTTTCCTTAACTACAGTTTCTATTTATGGAGATGTATTTGTAAAATATCGATAACTTTTCTCTGGGGATAACATGGTTTTACATTTCTACACAATTGTAACGATTCATTATAAACTGGTAGACTTTAAGCCGCACCCGTTGTTGAACCGCAACAGAGAGGTGTGCGGACCGGAGACACTCCTCTGTCTCTGCGTAGTGCTCGGTATCTTTGCGCAGTGGCAGTATCGTAGCCTATGAGGTTTATCCGAGGCGCGATTATTGCTAGTTGAAAACTTTACCCAATACCCCGCCTAGACGACTTGAAATATAGTCGGCGACGGCAATTTTTGACGGTCTCTAAGGAGACTGATTTGTTGTTAAAAACAAAACCAAAATACAATGTTATGTAGTTAAACATTATAGTTATCTGTACACAGATCTGTTGAATTGGGTTCCTGTAGTGATGGCACTCTGACACTGAAGCTTCGATACGTGCTTCAAACCATTAACTACAATTCCCTTTGAACCACTGCTCCGAAGGTAAAAAAAATGACGTGACATATGACGTCTGCTTCATTCTCTGAATGAATCAGCTGAGTGGTTCACAGCGTCACGCCACACGCGAACCAGTCAGCTGCTCCGAGTCTGAATTGTAGCGCGCTCAAAGCATAAAAACTTTAATGCACAACATTGCGTTTGGTTCGTAGTAGCCTCTACAGTGACAAGCAGTTTGTTTGTATCGATCTATTTTCATTAACCTAGGCTATGGAAGTATCTATAGGAAGAGAGGTCGTTCTAACGTGGGAAAACTTTATTCTGATCGCTCCTGATAAGGTATGTTATGTATGTATAGTATGCATGGTCGATTTGGATAAAAGCGTCAGCTGGCGTCATCCGTTCCCTCTGAACGAATTTTCTCTAAATGTGGAGAGGTTGTGAGCAGAAAAAGAAACAGGCTCAGTCCAAAAAGTGTGGAAAAAATAATGTTCCTTAATAAAAAAAATCGTTGAGTGTTCCCTATACCCCCTGGCCATATCTCCACAAGCGCACCCAACTTGTGCCATGTTTTCCCAGCAAATCTTCTGTTTCCCAAGCACTTTCTCCCCAATACCCAATAACACAATACACAAATTCATCAATCTTTATTTGTCAAAAGAATGATATCCCATTCTTAGTATACATATACACTGTGTGTGTCACTAGTCTAAAAGCCTCGTATGTAACGACTGTTCTTATGAGTGTTTTTTTTTTTTTGGGAATGTAAGTCGTAATAATGTTTAGTGTCGGTATGTTCTGTTGTCTTCACATGTTTCCCCGGACCTAAACATGCGACTCTATTGGTTTAAATAAAAAAAAATGGCATGTTCTAAAAACATTCGTCTTTCCAGTCTGGCTGAGTCTGCATCATAGACTGTTAATATATACAGTCTATGGTTTGCATCCATGGGCGGAGTTCAGGGAGCCTTAAACAAAGACGTACCAGAGAGTACGTCATTTCCGCTTATAACTTACTTCAATTGTTGCGCAGGTATTTAACGTTGTGTGTGAATTTTTATGTTGGATTGTTTGTTCTTGACTTTATTCATATTGATAATAAGTTAATACACGATTCTACCGCAAAGTTCGGGACGCGTCTGTGTTTTCTATTTTTTATTTTGTCTTTTCCTTACCTATACTGCTTTCAGTTATGGAGATGCATTTGTAAAGTATCCATGATTTTTCTCTGGCTGATAACATGGTTTATATTTCTACACAATTTATAACGATATATTATAAAACAGTAGACTTTAAGCCGCACCCGTTGTTGAACCGCAACAGAGAGGTGTGCGGACCGGAGACACTCCTCTGTCTCTGCGTAGTGCTCGGTATCTTTGCGCAGTGGCAGTATCGTAGCCTATGAGGTTTATCCGAGGCGCGATTATTGCTAGTTGAAAACTTTACCCAATACCCCGCCTAGACGACTTGAAATATAGTCGGCGACGGCAATTTTTGACGGTCTCTAAGGAGACTGATTTGTTGTCGAAGATGAATTAATAGCATTTACTATGATTAATACCTTTATACTTACATATGTATATACCAGTCTTCACTATTGCCTAATTTCTACTCGTGTGATGTATTTATTGAAATACTGTACATTATAAAGAAAGCACATTTCTGTTACATGTATGCATCGTTAGTCACTTCTATGTGCATGAAAACCTTAAAAACTGTTTTGCACAAGTAGCCTGGTCTCAGTGCAATGTACTTGCCAGAACAGCAGAGGGCACTCTTTAACAGGATATGGGGTGGTGAATGTGAGGAGAAAACAGACTGAAGTAGAAGAACATACATTTACATCTTTAAACGTAAGTCAGTTTGTTTTCTAGCCAAGTGATAAACAATATATAGGCTAGATATATGTGAAAGATATTACATAATTATGTGTTGCAGTTCTTAATCATTCCTGCAGCATGAAAGAGTTTGTGCTCAATTGTTGCCTGTAATTGTGATTGTCGTTCTAAAGTGATAGAAACCTTTGTGCAGTCATGTTGTACCACCCTGTAACTCATTTCAGTGATTTCTGATTAGAAGAAGGGTTGGTATTAGGCAGTCACAGGGGTGGGGGTTTAATCAAGTCTTTCATTAGGCAGATGAGCTCAAAGTTTTTTTACCCTGTGAACACTCTCTTACACTCTTGCTGTCATGCAAGCACACTTAATATTGTCACTTTCTCACACCGTCCATACTTGTAACCGTGATGTGGTTGACATTTTTACCTTCAAAATTGTAGCTTTTATTTAAAAAATAGTAGGACTGTAGAAAACTGTACCAAGGTCAGGAGTACTCACCAGGGTTGAGGAAAAAAAATGTAATCAACTGTAGTTAATGGAGTACTTCCCGTTTAATTATTCTAGCTCAATAATGCATTTTGGTCACATTGGGTTGTATTGGGGTTACTGCTGTTCATTTTAAATCATTATAATCTGAGACATACTATCATAACCAATGTCAGTAAACTTCATGTAACATTTGTTTAAAGTGTGTTTCAATCTACAATCTCACAGTTAAAATCTCTTTTATTATTTAGACATGTTTCTGAGCAATCATGTATTTTGCCAAAAGTATCTGAAATGTCATTACTCTGGGTTTAGTTCAGTATCAATAATTAATTGGAGGTTCAGATATTTTGTAATGTGATTATTGTAATCCAGCTGCTTCTAATGTATCTTTCCTCAACCCTGGTAGCTTAGATAAATTACTTGCTGCTTTTGCATTTATTCTTCCTTCAGTATGACCCAGGATGCACTTGCTTTTTCCTATCTGTTACACATCCACTGAGCATTGATCAGTCAGCAAAAAATTGAGATTCAGAGTCAATGTTGCTTGTGTGTGCTCCTTTTGACCTGCATATGACCCACCGTTTTATGTATGTTAAAATGTACTTATGGTACTCAGACAAATTATGTGAGATAAGCAGGAGTTTGTCGTCCTTCCTTGATATCTCTGAAACTCTGACCTTTCAGATTTCGAAAACAACTCGTTAAAATGTCAGAAATGAAATGGCAAGATATGGCTTTGTTCTGTGTAAGCGACAGCTGGAGACTTCCCAACATAAACAAATAGATTGCACAGCATCATAGGACTAGTTCCTAGGTAACCATGTGACAGTGCCGACAATTGCTATGGAAACCAGTGTATCCTCTCTCTCTCTCTCTCTCTCTCTCTCTCTCTCTCTCTCTCTCTCTCTCTCAGTTCTTTTAAAAAATGTGAGAATTCCCAGGTTTGACAGTTGTGGAGGAAATCACCGTCGTCATAGAAAGTAATTTCCCCTCATATTCTGTACAAGATGTAGAATGCATTCAGAGGTTTATATACCAAATGCTATACACCAGGGGAAAAAACATGGTTGATAATAAAATGTCACTGGCACAGCTGACAAAGCATTCTGGAACATGAACACTACTTTTACATTACCATGCAATGAAATGCCCTGCTTTCACGGTCTTTATCCAGTATATATGAAAACTGTAATTAGCATGAACAACATTACAAATTAAGACATTTTCAAGATCACAGTAAACAAAAAATTAGTTTTATTCTTTTTTTTGGATCTTTTATTCAGCAAGCTAATTTGCAATCTGCTTTGCAGCAGGTCTTTTGTTTTGATCCTGTTTGTCACAAATCCAGTGAAAACCCGGCTTCTCTTCAAAGAGTGAGACATCACAGCCTATTCTATTCTATCTATAAAAAACAGGTGCAAATCTAAAAGAGATGCTTTGATTTGCGGCCAATTATGTGAGTACTCTCCTCTTTCTTCAGAGCTGATCTGAAGAATTAGCCCATTATTCCTGGTAGATAACCAGAAATGTAGAGATCTCATATGAACAGAAACCCTTAAAAGTTATCTGGTTATTCAACACACCCAATTAAACTTGTTCCAGTCCTCTAATGCCATCTCCCACTAAATCACTGCGAGGTGTACGAGGGGTTGCCCCCAATTAGCTGCCTCCTGTGACATCCTGACACTGTGCCGCATCGTTATTGTATTTCAGCTTCAATTACTTTCAAAACCCTTCAGGCAGAGGTGATTGGTCTCCTCCACTCTTTATTCCATCATTCTCTGCTCTGTTTCCCCTTCTTTTGATTGGAAGGGGGTGTCAAAGGATAGCCCATCACGTTCAGGAATTAAAGGCTATGCAAGATTTGTAACTTAATATAACAGCTTCGAAGTAATTTCGATGGTAAGCAAACTCGTAGTAGGGCGAATCATCCCGACAGCAAAGCAGGGGGGGGGACACCACTGAGAAAACCAGCAATGCAGGTTTGAGAGGTGGCGTCCCGCCAACTCTCGCGAGAATCACGACTTGCCTTACGGCACGACGTCACATACATCAACAACATATAAGAAGCAACCTCTATGGAAGACACTAGCACGCATTTCAGACGTGAATCATGGCAGAGTCGACGAAGAAAACGAAGAAAGCGCGGTCGGAAGAGTCAAGGAAAAGAAAACGAGAAACTGACCGCGTGAGGAACCAGACAAGAGTCCCACTCGGTCAGGCTTTCACTCGTTGGTCCAGTCCGACGGGGTTTGTTATGGGAAATGAGGCCCTCCTGTGTGGTAAATCCTAAATTGGATCTGCTAGAATGGTCAACGTAGTTAGGTTTAGGCATGAGGAGTAGGGATTGATTAAGGTTAGGGTAGTCTCACATTACCAGACCTTCCTCCACGGCGCTGCAGAGGAGGGTCTGGCGAGTCCACACAGCATTTGGGGATGGGAGAAAAACATGCTCTGGTTTATTGGCATTTCTTTAACCCAATTACACTTGTCTTGGGCGGCGCTAAGTGCCAGACGGAGCAACGGTGCCTCTGCAAAACAGCCTCGGAAAGGAACTTTTTTGGTGGAATGTGTACGTTCAAAAGTTGTTTTAGTTGTGCAACAAAAAACTCAGATTGGGCAGATAGTCTAGCTAGTTGGCTGGATTTACCCTGCAGAGATCTGAGAAAAGGTTAACCATAGTCCTCATAAATCAATCGGAGTTCAGAATGCCAACACAAAGAAAGCAGAAGGTGACGGACATCCGGCCGAAATGAGCCACATCTGGTGGAATTTCCGGCGGCACCTGAACAATAAACCTAACCCTTACCTGAAGAATACCAGGGTGAGTCAATCAGAGGCAGAATAAGGCACCTCTTTTGACGTCGACATGTCTAGCAGATCCGATCTAGCTAACCTCTCATGTGTAGAAAAGTACACACTGTCACATACAGTACACACTGTGTCTGCGGCCGCAGACACACACATGCTTTTCCATGGGTAGTGGAGCTACAGTAGTCAGTGTTTTATGCAAAGACAAAATAAATCACCTGATTAATCAGTCCCTCCAGGATTTCGCGGCCTTTTTTTGAGATTGTTGCAGCCCAAAATGCCTGATTTTGCGGGAGCTTTTGTAAAAAAATGTGATAAAAGTTGCGATGTCTTTTGTATGTTTGTTGCAATGAAGTTGTGAGAGACAAGGAAAATTGCAAAAAAAAGTAGCGATTTTTTTTGGTATACTTCTTATCTAATAATAAAAAGGAAACATTTCGGGGAGAATAAAATTACTCCAGGCTAAGTTTTCCTTGTAACCTTACCAAAAAAGCTCAGGATGTTGCAAATGTTGGTATAATATGAAAATGGCTGGTGGATTTAAGACAAAAAATAATAATTTATTGAATAAATCAAAATTGAACATATGTGT
The DNA here is from genome assembly GCF_008315115.2 of Sander lucioperca. Taxonomy (NCBI): domain Eukaryota; kingdom Metazoa; phylum Chordata; class Actinopteri; order Perciformes; family Percidae; genus Sander; species Sander lucioperca. The sequence continues at coordinate 6,533,112 of NC_050179.1, read as the reverse complement.
CAGTGGCTTGTTGATCTTTACATTGTTAGATCATTTCCTATCCTGGGCTGGGACACACATTCATACGGTTTGATAAAGTACTTATTGGAATTTAACTTATCATTGCACTTACAATAACGAGCGAAGCTGTCCTCAATTTAGGTCATCATGTACGTCTCATCTCAATCACCGTGTGTGTTTGTGTGTGTGTGCGTGCATCAGTCACGGGGGGAACTGAGCAGCAGCCCCGCCCGCTGCAGAGAGCCAACAGGATTGAAACAACAGCAGTTTTCAGGGACTTAAGAGTGAAAATAGTTACAGCATACATTGATGTTAAAATGTATACAGGTTGGCAGGACGGTATGTAATGTTTTGCACGGTCTTTTGCTGTACGTTTTGTTGGTAAATGTGAGATGTTCCAGTCACACACGTCTCGTCTTCATATCAGAAACAAGGAAATGAATTAGGCGACGTACGTGTGTTACGTCAACCCATTCTCACCATGGATGTATTAAGAGGTTCTCACTCCCTCTTGGTCAGTGGCTCTCAGAGAGTTGCGTCCTCAGAGTTACATACTGACGCAAAGTCTGGCACGTGGGACTGTTGTGATTGGTTGAAGTTGCGGAAAACTCCAGTTATTGGTCAAATTTGCGGTGATTGGTCAAAATTGCGAGTCGCACAAAGTTTACAGTGAATTTGCGTGAATTGTTGCAATTGCGAAATCCTGGAGGGACTGATTAATGCAACATTATCAGGTCTCCTGGCCATTTTTCATCGTAGAGTTGCCAGAAAGCTGCTACCAGCCAGGCTAAAGCAAATATAGTTAGCCTTAAGAATCAAGGGGCCTGTCCCAACTAACGTTACGGTTCGGAGCAGCAAAGCTGGAAACGTAACACTAACCTACAACAGAAGTCTGTGTCTGATATAACATAATTTACACTGATTTAAGTGTTCTTGGATACACAGAGTTTGTTGCTAGTGTGTGACATGCAGGCTTTCCACGCACAGCAAACCACCAATCACAATCAATGTTGATCAATTTATCAAACAAACAAAGCAGGCCCCGCTAGTCGACCACAACCTGAAATTTAGAGGAAGCAACATGCATGCACTATATCATTGACGTCAGCCTGGATTGATATAGATATATATGTGATAGTATTATATGAATACAATGGTGTCATTTGAGTCAACCAGTGTATTTAACTTCATAATTTCCCTCTCCAAAATCACTTCAGAAGAGTAGTCACAGTGCTTACTTGCTTTGGTGTTTGTAAAGCATTAAAGTTCAACAAAGAATGGATGAGGCCTTGTCTGTGTGTTGAAATGAAGGACAGTCCAAATGTTGCAGGTTGATAGAGATAGGAATGCCCTGAGCTGATAACTGATCATTATCAGGGCCGATCTGGGCATATTTTAATTGATCAGTATCTGCTAAAATAACGATCAAAATCCAAACCTTCCTTTACTGAGTTATGTCCACCTCAGTCTGTTAGTGTAGCAGTGCTGCTCTTCTTCATTGCTCTACACTGCAAGCATTCTGCTCCATAGGTGAGTGAGAGTTCACGTCAATATCAAGAGTCGTATTATCCAAGTTACATTTTTATTCATATTATATCAATAATTTAAGTTTATCAACTTTATAGTTTTGAATCAGGACCTTCAATATTTGGATCAAGAAGCTTGTGAAAAATAAGATGTGCCAAATTTAGAAGGCTACAGCTGTTATATTAATGTGTCAGATAGGGCCTACATATTTGATCAACATTAAGATAAATGTAAGAATCGGATAGGACTCGATATTGGCAGATATTCAGTATGAAAGTACTCTGATCCGGATCAGGGCAAAACAAATAAACATCCCTAGTTTGAGATCTAAAGTCAGTTCATATTGGTGTGTGCTTGCATGTTCGTTTATACGCGTGTTAGTGTATCGGTTGTTAGAAAAGGGAAACCCAGCTTTTTCAGACTATTAGGAGCAGAGCCCTGGTAGCCCCCAGTAGCCTGCGGCTCTCAGAAATAGCTTTTTAAAAAGGTACCAGTCTCCTCTGTTTCCTCAGGATCCAGGTGCTTTTAATTGGATTTCTTTGACAAGATTATTGCCTGCTCTCAGGCCAAGCTCGGATAGTGTATAGTTTTAACAAGTTTGCCTATATACGTAGCCACTTTAATCATATTAAACTTAACAAAAAACTTTGATTTGATTGGAAATTACAATGTGACCAAATGTTGAACCCCCCCCGCCCCCTCACTAATGCAGCAATTCTTTGTAATTCTCCATAAAGCCTGATGAGACTTTAAGTTATATGTTGTGAATCATCAAGTCTGACATACGTGTTGTATATCTTCATGTGATACCACAGCTTTGCAGAGATCCAGGGCCATTTTGGACAACCACCTTCACTAAAACCTCTAATGTGTAGAAGCATTTATTCCCTGGGTCCTAGCCCCTCTGCATTTTGACCTTCTTAAATGAGACAGACTTAAAATGAGTATGCACTGAAGGCAGTGAGTTATACCAACCAGTCCTATAATCCCTTAGAAAATGGCTCTTTTAAAATCCTATTATAACGTCATAGCGGTCCATGCTTGCTCAAAGCAATTAGTCAGAGAAAATGAGCAACATTTCTTTGTCTACACGGGCACATTAATTGATAAAGACAAAGAATAAGATTGTATCGTTTTATTGTTTAGTATAATTGTGCTAGGCTATTTAGTGACCATCAAAGACTAGAGGCTTCCACAAGGACGATTAATAAGTAGATTATTGTCTATACTTGCAGGATAGTTACTGGTCCAATATTTTTATGTGTTCTAAAAATGTGGTCTAAAATGAGTGCAGCATAGGTTAAAAGGTGGGGTATTTATTGAATTTGAATTGGCAGTCTGTTGAGGAGTGCTGGTTTAGTTTAAATGCTTTAGAAAATGCTCACTTAGAAAGATTTATGCCATTTTTATTGCAGAGTCAGTGAAATCCAAGTAAGCTGTAATCTTCTGCCAGTTTGAAAGCGCCTGAAAAATCAAAATATTTAGAAAATGCATTAAGTTCACTCTGTCAAAGCAAAGTTTAATCATATCTTCGGAAAACACATACAATCTGTTCATGTAAAGGTCCATTTAACTTAAAATGGTCATCCTGGAAAATATGAATTATGTTCAGAATTTGAGGGCCTATTGTAAGTGTTTTGTCCTAGATGGTATTCTGTCATAGCACTGCTGAGAAGCTCTGCAATAATTGAGTGATAGCAAAGTATAAGGTGAGACATAGGCCACTTTTCCCGGGGCTCAGCCAGTAAATTTTAACAAGGTACAGGATTTTGAGGTTGGGACGTCAGGTGAGAGTTTATTAAGACACTTCTTCTGACTCCACTGTGTCATGCCCCTCCATGCTGTGTCTCATCTGTTCTCCTCTCGCCACTTGTTAGAGCCCGCTAAAAATGGGTTCTGGTGTTGCTTGCACTAATCTAACACCATATGTTGTTTTTTTAGGAACATTGGGGTGTTGAACAAATTGAAGTGCAGTGGTGGAAGAAGTATTCAGAGCCTTTACTTAAGTAAAAGTACTAATACCGCACTGTAAAAGTCCTGCATTGAAAATGTTACTTAAGTAAAAGTATGTAAGTATCATCAGGAAAATGTACTTAAAGTACTCAATGCAGAAAAATCCTCACATTTTAGAAACTGGAAACGATCCAAACAGTTAAACTGTGTTTAATCGTCTTATAATTTCATCTGGACTTGTAGGCTCTTCTAGGTTTGTGTTTGTTGGGTAGTTTAAATTATAATAAAACACCAGATTTTATAAACTACATGTGTTTTATGTGCAAACATCTTAATTTATAAAGTAACTAGTAACTAAAGCTGTCCGATTAATGTTGTGGAGTAAAAAGTACAATATTTCCCTCTGGAGTAGAAGTTGAAAGTAGCATGAAAAGAAAAGACTCAAGTAAAGTACAAGTACCTCAAATTTGTACTCAAGTACAGGTATTGAGTAAATGTACTTAGTTACATTCCACCACTGTTGAAGTATGAGGTCCCTACTTTGCTAAACTTCAAGTATCAAGTGGGAAGACATTCTGAATTGAGACAAATACATGTGTAATCACTCATCAACTTCATTAAGCACTGCAACTAAAGCAAGCATCTGGGTGTATTTCGTTTTTAATACACAGTTTGCACAACTAACTTTAGCCAAGTAAAAACAAAGTCCTACTTCAAACATACCAATTATAAATATAGTCTGTTTAAACTGGTGTTAACGGTGCAGATGTTTAGGAAGCTTCTACGAGTTCCTGAAAGACAGCAGGAACGCTTGAGAGCCCCAATTGTAAAGCACTGTTGTGATTTATTAGCACCGTTTTTGTGAAGGGCTACCGTGCTACAGAGGCAGGTACCAAATATTACTATATTACTTAAATAAGCCATTATTCCCAACCAAAATGAACTTTATTAGTGAAAAGGAAGGAAAGCTTTTTCAAGAGACTCAATGTCCTTGCCAAACAGGACGTTACTATTCCTGCCACCGCCGCGCCTGCAGAGAGTGTTTTACACTGTGGGGTAAGTGGTTAACAGACTGTTGATGCCTTGGCCAAGGTTGCGCTTGTTTTCTTTCACAAGAAATAGGCCCAAACATTGCAAGCGAGGGTTCATTAGTTTCAGACCCAGTTTGAGACCCAGTCACCCAATTTTAACTCAAACATTTTAACTTAAAATATATGTGTACCACATCTTAAAGTGCAAGGAATCTGAGTGTTACATTCTTGTAACTTTCTGTTGAGGTTTTGGTCTATTTTATGTTGACCTTCTGTTGCTTTTAGTTGCCTCCCTATTCAGATTGAACAGTTCAAGATATTGGCATGACTGTATGATTATTAAAAAATGCTAGTAACTTTTAATAGAAATTTACAAATATTTTGTTCATTACCTGAACTACCCTTATTAGTTGTAGTGGCTGATTGCAGTCATTACCTTTGTTATTGTCAAATAAAACTATTGGCAAAGTAACAGTAATACTACTAGAGTAGCCATAAAAGAAAAGCCTTTCAAAAGTATCATAACTCATAAATTGCAAACATAAATTAACTTCTGCGTGAAGAAGGATAAATTAAGATCTGAAACCCTCAAACTTAGGCCCCAGATTCTGACTCCAATTGTCTTACACTCTAAACTATCCCTCTTAAGCACATTCTTTTTGATGATCTCTTAACCGGTGGACTGAAATAAATTACTGAGACGATAGAATAAAATTAAGTACTTTTACTGAACAGTATCTTAAGTATTACAAACGCATGCAGGCCCAGACATGCGGGCCCACAACCCAGACCTCCTCATGTCTCTCAGGTTATGAGCCAATATTCAAAAGTAACATTCCCTTTTATCCACTCTGGGCTGTCCTCCTCCTCCATCCGGCAGGATGTGGGTGTGCGTCTATGGGGGTCTCCATGCCCCCAGTCAGGCCGATGTTTCTACTCCAGCTAGGGTTAAGACAGATCACTCCTGTCTCATTCTTCCTCTTCCCCTTTTCGTGACCTTTCCTGTGTTCCTGGTTATCTGCACCTTTAAGCCATAAAGGCGTAAACCAATTTTATGACTTCAGCTTAACTTTCTGTGCATCAGGGATATTCCTTGAACCACTTCCTCAATTGACTGCACACAGCTTCTTTTGCAACGTGGACAAATATAACTTTAATTGCTAATATTCTATAATAATGTCTACAATAATAGAAATATCTCAACAAGCGCTACTCAAGTTGTTACTTCCCATTTTTCAGATGTACAATAATTTCAGTGAAATAAAGTGTCTGTTAGACAGGTAAAGTATGCTTTTATTTGAGAATTATTAAAAGTAATTATTTTGGTGTACTTTGCATTCACAATTCACAATTCAGAATAGGAAACAACATAATACAATATTTAATATTGATATAGGCAGCATTTGGTTGTCGGTTTGTCAGTCTGAGATTAGGATGACAAGTGTTCCACTATATGCAGAATTTTTTGTGCTTAATTTAATTTGTGTTAATCTTGGCCACTTAATCCACCATAACATAATATGGTATGCATACTTCATAGTGAAGCAGAATTTTTAATATAGCAAGGCAAATATATTCCCACTGATGTTGTGGTGGGTTGCCCCCCATGAAACATAATTAGAAAGACATCAGAAGTGCAATTCATCTCTCCTTCCGTACAAATCAAATTTAATGGATATAATCATATATGCTCCTCTGTTGGCAGCTAAATGGATCTCCTCAGGGTCCAGCATGTCTTAAGGCTGCCATAGTACATATTTTGAGATCATATGGTTGCATGTGACTTTGGTGAATCTGAATCCGGTAGACCAGAAACTCCCATGTTCTGCAAGGTTAATCAGTCCCTCCAGGATTTTGCTGCTTTTTTTGAGATTGTTGCGGCCCAAAATGCCTGATTTCATGGGAGCTTTTGTAAAAAATTGCGATAAAAGTTGCGATGTCTTTTGTATGTTTGTTGCAATGAAGTTGCGGGAGACAGTGAAAGTTGCAAAAAAGTTGCGATTTTGTTTTTTTTATTGTTCTTTCAAAATAAAAAGGAAACTTGCTTTGGGGAGAATAAAACTACTCTGGGCTGAGATTTCCTAGTAACCTTACCAAAAAGGCTCAGGATGCTGCAAATGTTAATATAATATGAAAATGGCTGGTGGATTTAAGACAAAAAATAATAATTTATTGAATTAATCAAATTTGAACATATGTGTCAGTGGCTTGTTGATCTTTACATTGTTAGATAATTTCCTAACCTGGCCTGGGACACACATTCATACGGTTTGATAAAGTACTGACTTTAACTTATCATTGCACTTACAATAACGAGCGCAGCTGTCCTCAATTTAGGTCATCGTGTCGTCTCATCTCCTTTTTTCCTGCATCCACCGTGTGTGTTGCTTGTGTGTGTCTGTGTGTGTGTTTGTGTGTGTGCAAGTGTCAGTCGCGGGGGAACGGAGCAGCAGCTCCACCCGCTGCAGAGAGCCGACAGCCAGGATTGAAACGGCAGCAACTTCAGCGACTTTTAAATCGTTACAGTCTACATTGATGTTAAAATGTATACAGGTTGGCAGGACGGTCTGAAATGTTTTGCACGGTCTTTCGCTGGACGTTTTGTTGGTAAATGTGAGATGTTCGAGTCACACACATCTTGTCTTCATATCACAAACTAGGAAATGATCAACCCGTTCTCACTCCTGCTTGGTCATTGGCTCTCAGAGTGCACGTGGGACTGCTGGGATTGGTTGAAACTTCAGGTTATTGGTCAAATTTGCGGAAAAGTTGTGGTGATTGGTCAAAATTGTGAGTCGCACCAAATTCGCGGTGATTGGTTGAATTTGCGTGAATTGGCACGATCGCAACATCGCGAAATCCTGGAGGGACTGGTTAATGGCTTGAAAGAGATCACAAATGGATATACCGGCTTCAGTTTTCCATCGTAACGGGTTGTCTGATGGAAAGATAAAGCGCTGTAAATATTCTAAATATAGCGTACACTTAAACAGATTTTTTTAGGTGGGTCTATTTTTAAGTAGCTAAGATTTTGCAGCGGCCCCCGTCCACAGCAGTACATTGCTTAGGTCCCATGCTGGTACTCCGGACTGCTTCTGCAAACTGGGGGCGCGGCGACCGCAGCCTACTGTAGGTAATACACGGACTATGCATAAGTACCTCATACAACCCCACTTCCAAAACAGAACTATCCCGTTAACATACAACTACAAATCCCCATTTAAGCTTTCAACACACTGTTAAACCTTTTGTCTTACAGGTCTTGATTTACACCTTGACGCTCAAACAGTGTGCAGACCAGAAGATGATTTAACGTCACAGGGTAGCACATTACAAAATGCAGTTTGTGGCTATGTTTTGGTTTTTCAGTCGTGATATCTTTAAAAGAGATAGAGAGTGCAGGCCAGAGAAAAAGCAAAACTAAACAGAAACTGAACCTTTACAGTATTTAATCCTTATCTCATTGCAGTTACTTAAAGCTATAGTACTATTTTATATTAATGAACGTCCATTACATTCAAGTCATTGCCAAATGAGTTAATACTAGCTCCACAAAATTCTTTGTATTTTTCAATATGGCATGTTTACAAAATGGTGTAGTCCGATGACTTTTGCGTGCAGCAGCTCAAGTAATGCGTTTTACGTCACCGCTGAGAAAGGACAACAGCAGCGTTTAGCTTTGGAGACAAAGAGGACATAAAAATTACAAGATAATTACCTCTTCTGAAGAGTCCATCATGTTTTTTTAATCCTCCGTTTCCTCCATTATTTGACGGGTTAGATGCTACTAGCAACTGTGTGGAGGAGGGGGGTGGGGGTGGTGTGCGATCACCGAAGGCTTGCGTCATGTGGAAGCACCACAGTGTTGTTGTCATTACTTAGAATTCCTCATGAGGGCGACAGAAACTACGCATTATAGCTTTAGTTGAAAATAGCAGCAGATTAAACCTTCATCATCACTAGTGTGCGTGTTCAAAGTACACATACTGGTGTCACAAATTTCATTAGCCAGAGCAATGAAATCTGCAAGATGTCAGGAATCAGTCCCGTCTGTAAATGGAAGCTTGCTTTTACTTGCATAAAATTAGTTGAAAATAACACTTCATAGAAAGTCTCCAACAGTTTTGCCATTTGACTCTGCTGACTGACTCAGCATGATATAATCTTTTGTTAAAGAAAGATCATTGCTATTGGTGTCAACTTGAACTGTGGGGAACTGTGAAGGTCAGTCAATGAAACCAACCGATTTTGACATTTGCTGTACAAAACTCTTCAGTGTCAAAACCACTAAGTCAGTTCTATCAGAAAGCGGATTTATTGATGTATGAGGAATGTCAATGCAGAACCAGCATACAGGAACAAGGACTTAGCCAAGTTTATTATTGGATTTCGGTCCTAACCTTCAACCTGTTCCTGTGAGAGTGGTTATTATTTTCCAAAGAGCAGGCTCATCTGGGTCTGTGTGCAGGTCTGGTAGGGCACAAACACCCACACAGAGACCTGGGAGTGATGGAGCATCAGTACATGGTCAACATCCATGACAAATCTCCTGTCAGACAGGTTCTCATTCCACCTACTAAACACAGAGGACAGGACATTATCTTGGAGGCAAGACTCCAACAGGAACAGGAACAGAAACCAGAGAAAATGACAAGGGTCTGGACAGTTTTCTTTTGACAAATAGAAATATGATTAGGAACTGAAATCTTGCACTACAAATGGCAAATGTCTTTCTAAAATTGCCATAATCTAGTAAAACACACAAAAATCTATATCTAAAACTATTCAAGTGAAACACAATGTTTAGGAACTGTATATTGAAATTATTCTACCTTGTAGAAATAGACTTTCATGCCAACCAGAAAGTGTGGAGCATAACAAATGCTAGTGATAAGTAAAGCCTATGGATAAAATTAAACCAGTTGGTAATAGTATGAACAGTAAGAGATGCAAACTGTAAAGCAACAACACCATCTGGCCATACTTCTGTTTCTACTGTATTTTACTGATGATGTATTTTCTGGGAATCTACTGTAAAGTGAGACTTCAGTATGTTAAAATGCCATTTTTGGTGTAGAAACATGAAATAACAAAACATCCCCATGCAATCACTATATTACTAACATTTATAGAATCCATTCAATAAATGTTTTTTTATGTGGTCAGTTGAAAAAGTATTTAATCATCTTGGAAACAAACTGTTAAATACTTATAATACTATATATTGAAATAGTAAAGCTAATCAAACTTAGTAAAAGTAATCACACGTTCACTGCACACTTTTAATTAAACACTGAAGAAGCTTCTCAGGAGAATCCCATTTACTGAGAGAGACAGTCTGAGTTGTGCCAAATCATCTAGATCAATTACACATTAGCATCCTAAAATGTGAACAGACAAGAAGGCGTCAGAGATAAACTCAATTCCCATTTTATAATACAACACATTGTTCTATCTTTTAGATACTGAAATAGTTAGGATTCTGTTTTTTTTAGAGCCCTTTTAACAAACAAGTGTCATTTGAAAGATAGTTGGCGAAGGTGCATACCGTACAACCGTGTCCTTGGTTTTGTCCTGGCCTGGAGCTTTTGTCATCTGTCACTCTCCCCTCTCTGCTGTGAAGGACTGAATAAAAAGCACCTCAAAAAACAACAACCCAGCAGCCACCTAAATGTCAAAGAAAAGGGGTTTTGACTCAGAAACGCGATAACGTTTTTATGCTCAGATTTGTTGAAAGGGAGTGAGTGATACTTTTTCTTACCTCATCAGCTATTGCTTTAGAGCCAATCAGTAGTAGGAATGTGCTGGTGCTAAGTTTTTATAGTACGGTTTTTGCCCCAAATATCACCTTTACCAGTATTACCAAGATATGTGTCAAAATACTGCCTAAAAATACTAAAACATCTTCAGATCATGCTGGCCTTGGAAATAATTAACATAAAAACACTATAATCAACCATCAACACAGCAGGTTGGTATATGTGTGAATGCTTAGGATATAAGCAATATATAAATTGAAGCCATTTACTAAAAGAGACCACGTATTACTCAAGTGTATGAAAATAATTTGAAGGACATTTTCCTGTCACAGCTACTGCACAGATATGCGGTGCTGCAGAACTTTTCACCTGTATCTTAATGTCTGTTAAATGTATCAGTAATTAATATATGATGGGATTTACTGTGAAGCACTTCAGTACTGCATTTGTATACATATTTTACTTGTTTGACAACAGCAAGCAAACAGATCAAATTAAAATGTCAATTTTAATGTCAAATTCAGAATCAGATAGATGTAGGTGAAACAAGTGATTTCCGTTGAAACGGCATTTGTAATAGCCTGAATCTGTCATTCTTTTGTATAAACAGGACTGGCAGTGAAGAGCTTAACAGGAAATCAGTCAACATCACATAAAGCTTTGCATCAGATTGTGAAAAAGCAATTTAACCAGAAGGATATGAATTGTTTGGTATTACACACGTTTATCTGAGGGATGGACTTCTTTAAATGTCAATATAAGCGTTTGCGCAGAGAAAGCCAAGTTCCCATGGTAGACTGATAAGAAAACAGAGGACTGTGCAGAGCTTCAGCTTAATATCCGACGTCAAAGAGAAGCAGAAACAGGAGATTGGCTGTTGTGTCGATTGAGTCGTCAGCTCCTTTTGAACGCTTCCTCCAAATTACAACTAGACCCTTGATTATAGATAGACAGTGAGGAAGTGAAGAAAGTGGCTTCCACACAATCTGGATTTCAGTCAAACACAGGTCCATGCTGTGACAACCGTGTTAAAGGGGAACTACGCAGTTTTTTTTTAGCTTATTTTACCTTAACTGAACAGCTTCGGAGTCATTGGAATGGTTATATGACTTTTTTTTCGAGTTGAATGGTGGTCGTCTCGCTCCCTCTAGCGCCTGTGAGCGGAAAAACCACCCTTGCAACTTTCGGCCGGCGAGCATCGCGTGATATCAAGTCTCACAATGTAACAGATTGCTTCATGGCACTGCACACATACGCCCATTCAGGAACCGGCTAACAAGGTAGCGATGGAGTTTTTCACACTATCGTCATGGCTAAGCCGGCAAAAAAGAAGCAGAAAGCTAGGAAAGCATTGTCGGAGGAACAGAGAAAGAGGAAACGGCAGACTGACCGAGCGAGGACTCAGACACAAGTAAACATAGGAGCTGCCAAATGTCTATTCCGAAGCTGTAGGGGGAGCTCTATAGAGAAACCTGCGAGCAAAAAGCAAGAAAACAGCAAAGAAATGGCCAAAACTGCATAGCGCCCCTTTAAAGTCATTGGAGGAGATAAATGGCCTCCTCCAGAGACAGATTGCTAACTGTTAAATTTAGAGCACATCACCGCCCATTTGCCACCTCCCTGTAGGGCAGCCAAGATCATCAAGTGTATTGTAATGTGTGATCACCTTAACTTTCAAGGAACCACAGGAGCAATTTTCTTTTTTGACTGCAGGAAACGTTTACAAGAAACTTTGTATGTATTTTCATCTGTGCCTGCATTTTCACCACACCCAATGTAGTATTTTCTGATGGACCAGGGACTATCAGGGTGAAGATTGCAGAGCTGAACACCCCTGATAAAACATAAACCTGGTAAAACTGGTTGTCGCCTTGTATCAGTATTTTACCTTGGGATGGGAATTTTGCCTGTTGTTGTTGATGTCTAACAAAAGTCATGGAGCTAACAGACTACCCTAAAAAGAAGTGTGATATAGAGAGTGGGCAAGCCAGAAAAACAAAATTGAAACTTAAGATTATTTGCTAATTGTTTTTAGACCCTGACAGTTACTGGATTTTTGAGGGAGATACTGGTAATGATATTTGAGAGTTACAAGAATCAGATAATGATAAATCATCCGTTTTCTTTTTCTTTTGTTTTACATAAACATGTTAGGAAATTTGTTTTTGAAAGAATTGTTGTGACATTCCACAGTTAAAAAAATAAATGAACTACCTGTATGTAACAGCGACACTGTTTATAAATGACCTAACCATATTTTGGCATTTCTATACTGCAATTTCTTGTTATTCATCAGCCGACATATATACAGATATTTATATATCAGCAATAAGTGATTGTCGGGCTAGTTCTTGTTCCTGTTTTGGGTCCTGAGTTTAATTCCCAGGACTATCTGGTCAAAAAAGGACTACAAGCTAACTTCTCCAAGTGGCAATTCACTGATCTGAAACCTTCCCAAACAAAACCTCAACAACGTCGGGGTTTAACAAACTCTGAGTCTAACCCTGATGTCCGAGTTGATTTACCCTGATATGGGAAACTCTGAGTTTTCGGTTTCAGAACAGCTGATTTGAGTTGGTTCAATCAACTCGGAGTAGGTTCACGTACGTGCACCACCACAGCAAAAAAGCAGCATGAACGGAGCCATGATTACAGTGGCCGACAGGGGCAAACGCCCTGCAATTTAAGAAAACACACGCAAATAGACAAAACACAAGCAAATTAAGAAAACAACTTTGCATTCAGCAAACGCGCTGCAAATGCACACAACACAACAAAATACATAAACGCGCTGCAAATATGAAACGATGCAAAAAGAAAAGCACACAAACCCAGAAAACAAATGCAACAAAAAAACGTAGCATCCAGATTACACAACGGAAGTTCTCCAGACCTCTAGAGGGAGCAACTAGTGGAACAACTTGATTTTCGACCCCACGGGGAGAGAGCGCTCTGCCTTTTTAGTCGGGTATGGCTGCAGCCTGGAGAACTCCATAGACTGTATATTAAATTCATATTATTATTATTATTAATAACATAATATATTAATAATATACAGTCTATGCTCCCGTCTCATGCCTTCCCGGCTGGTGCCGTCCCCGAGTTTCGGCTTTTCAAAATAAAAGCTTGCGTCTGGTCTGCTATGTCTTTGTACTTTGGTGTGTTGGATGTTTTTGAACTAAACAGTACGCCAATCATGCTAATGAATACAATAACTTTTTCAGCAGATGTCTTACTTACAACATGTTGGAGTTAGCAAAGCAGTTTTGTGTTTATATGTGCGAGCGGGATTTATTCAGTTTGATAAATCCCATAAAATATAGTTTATCTATATCTATTGAAACAGTTGTACATTTTATTTCCAAATTGTATATATTTTAAATATTGCTTGTGTAGTATTCTATTATTAGTTAATGTATATTGTTTCCTATTATTTAATGTATACTCTGTATGTGTGCTGTGTGTCCGATATTTTGCTGCTGCAACACCGTTATTTCCCATTTTTTGGGATCAATAAAAATCTATCTATCTATCTATCTATCTATCTAAATTGGCTGGTTTACTCGAGGGACTATAAATCCTGTCTGTTTTTTGTATTTCAAGAGCGAATTGCTCCACAATATGAATACAGATTGATCACTTATTTTGTTGGTAACCGTTGTTGTATAATCACAATATTACACTTCGACTTCGGACCTCGAAATTAAACCCTCTCATGTAATATGGCTTAAACAAACGTCAACGTTAAACGCTGATGCAGTTTTAAATGTTTTATCACCACGAGTTTACAGACACGTCTCTGATGATTGAGTATCACCTGTGACCTGAGCCGAGACACACCCACCAAACGAGAGAAAACATATCTCAAACATAGACTTAATATTTACAGTCTATACAGTTTCTCTCTCTCTCTCTCCCTCCTTGTGGGGTCGAAAATCAAGCTGTTCCACTTAGCTACTCCCCTTAGGGGTTTGGAGAACTTCCGTTGTGTAATCTGGATGCTGCGTTTTTTTGTTGCATTTGTTTGTGTGCTTTTCTTTTTGCATCGTTTCATATTTGCAGCGCGTTTATGTATTTGGTTGTGTTGTGTGTATTTGCAGTGCGTTTATGTATTTGGTTGTGTTGTGTGCATTTGCAGCGTGTTTGCTGAATGCTGCACATGTGTTGTCAAATTAATGAAGATGTTTTCTTAATTTGCTTGTGTTTTGTCTTTTTTCGTGTGTTTTCTTAAGTTGCAGGGCGTTTGCCCTTGTCGGCCACCGTACATGATACTACCATCCATGGTAACAACCACAAACAAATGGGTCGGCGGAAATACTCATGCACACATACAGCGAGTTTGAACATGTATTTCGTTAAAAAAGCAACATAGTGGCTGCTGCAAAAGAGAGAGAATTTTATTAAAAATTGCTGCTAGACTAAATGCGTATATTCCAATATAGTGTATATCATATTTAATCATAAGTATAATATTACTGGTGAAATGGTATTGAACCTATAATCTATTTCATTTAGGTGCAATACTGCGGGCGAAAAAGTCCTAGGCCTTCTAATCCCATTCAGGCTGCAGCACCATCATTAACAGAATTATAATTCATAATCTTTTATTTCAAAGGGTTTACATCATTCACCTGCAATACTGTGGGACTCCTTTTTAATGGCTCTTACTGGTTTGTGTCCAGGGAACACTACAAAAACATTTAAAACACGTTTCAGAGCGATCACACTTTTCTGACGGCGCTTTGCTATACAGTGTTTACTAATATGCTCCGCATCACCAATGTTGTAAAGAAAACTGCCATTTGCAAAAAAAAATAATGACACAAATAATCTGCTGGGATGTAGAGCATGTCCACGATAGGTGACGTTAGTGATATGAGCACGGATAAGGTTATGTAGGCTACATGACTGGAAGAAAAACGATACCGCTCAAATAGGAAGTTATCTGAAAATTAAAATGTTGGGTCTTCAATATCATCTCCCGACATATATTTAACACCCTGCGAAGTAAAGCAGAAGTAAAGCAGCTTCTTCATCAATGCGATCAAAAGGAAATGCCATGTTTTGAGAAAAACATTGTTTTATAGTCTGCCTAACATGGTTAATAAACCAACCCTGTTTTTTTATTCATGCCGATAACAAACTTCGCTAAAATGCGCCTGATACAGACTGAATGAATGAATGAGGAAATGAAAGAAGGCTGTGTCAGAGGGAGGAGACTGAGAGAAACTTGAGATTTATTGAAGAAAACCTGCTCCCGACCAGGTTAGGTGCACAGGCTCAGTTACCATAGTAACTGACTCTGAAGTTAAGTTACCTCTCTTTCTGAAACAGAAAACCCAGAGTTTCCCTCATCTCAGGGTTAACAAACTCGGAGTTTTCACTAAACCTGCTTTCTGCCCTGTTCTCTGAACCTCCCTCCTGTTTGTTTTGGCTGCCATCCACACAGCCATCTGAGCCACCAGCTCATTGACTAAGACCATGGCTGACTCCCTCAGCCTGTGGCCTGGGGTGGTTGCCTGCCATCCATGCTGACATACAGTTCTAAAGCCAGCTCTAAAGGGTGGATGATTACGAGGTGCGTTTGTATTTAGGATAATCCCGATGCCATTATTTAATGAATTCCACAAGCAATGAGTCTGGTTTCAACTAGATGGAAAATACTGCTGTTGTGGAAGCAGAAAGTGTGTTGCTGCGATAGCAGTTGCTAAGAAACTGCTGAGGTGTCGTGTCGGACAGTGATAATTATACTACTGGAATGTGATCACTTGTGAATAATTTATCCAGAATGTGATGGAGAGACTAGAGCACGGGGAATGTTGCATTCCCAATATGTGTCAGAAGCAAAGTAAACACAGTGATGAGGAGTGTGCTAATGGAGCCCCTTGGAAGACCTCCGGAACAGCCAAATGAAAGATAGCCTTGCCAGCGAGTGTGATATAAATACGTGTTATAACAATTTTGGCTGGAGGAATCCTCAGATGGAGAAAATGACAGAGTCTACATCAGGATTCAGTGGGAAATGCAGCAGACATTCTAACAGCTTGTTACCACAATGAATATAACAGCTGTCACAAATTGCCAAGTGAGAACTGAATGACTGCTCCATTTTGTTAAGCAACATTTGAATGGCCTATCTCCTTCAATATACACATTCTTACATTCACTACCCTTTGTTTAGCAGTTTCTACAGATTTACGTTACTTGGCACTGCATTAATGCTCTATAGAAAAGTGCAGGTTGACCAGGATCATTAAAAGTGCCTCTGCTTTCCCTATGCATTGACACAGTGAGCAGTTCAAAACAGTTGAAGAAAGTAAAGTCACCTACTTACAACCAGATAAATGCCATTCAGTAGATGCACCTCTGTGTATATACAGTTGTTTACAGCTCAGTCATTGGACTGCCAACCATACAACGTGCCAACCCAAAATCTCAGGGGCCCTGAAATCCCCGGGTTCACTGTGTTTAAACTAGTTTGTGTCGATTTGATTGTCAAATTGTTTGGAAAAATACACCAAAAGCACAACATCAAGTTAAATAATTGGGGCCTTAATCTGCAATGTTTTATATAGTAAAGGACCCCTGTGTCAGAATCTATCTTCAAAGGCCCAGAAATCCTGGCATCAAATCAATCAATCAATCAATCAAACTTTATTTATATAGCACTTTACAGCAACCAGCAGGTATCCAAAGTGCTTAACATCGAAACCAAGAACAAAAACACATATCATACAATATAAAGAAAGAACATTTAAAATCAGAAATAGTTACAGAGAAACAGAAGAATTAAATCGTCACACCACTGCTACATATTAAAAGCCTGACTAAACAGATGCGTTTTAAGTTTGGACCTAAAAAGAGCTACATCTGTAATAGTGCGCATATCAGGGGGTAACTTGTTCCAGAGTCTCGGAGCAGCAACCGCAAAAGCCTGGTCACCCCACCGTTTATATCTAGACCTTGGCACTTCTAAAAGTCGCTGGTTTGAAGACCGCAATGACCGGTTGTGCTCCCGCAAAGTTAAAATTTCGGACAAATACTCTGGGGCCAGACCATTTAAGGCCTTGAAAGCAAACAATAAAATCTTAAAATCGATTCTAAAACGCAAAGGGAGCCAATGAAGGGTGTAGAGAACAGGAGTGATATGTGCACGTCTAGATGTGTTTGTTAAAAAGCGAGCAGCTGCATTTTGCACAAGTTGAAGATGTGCGATGGAGGTCTGATTCAGACCAACGTAAAGAGCATTACAATAATCCAACCTAGAACTAATAAAGGCATGAATTGCCTTTTCTAGATCGTGCCTGTTGAGGAAAGGCTTAACTTTAGCCAGGAGACGAAGCTGGAAAAAGCTCATTCTAACAACATCACTGATCTGCTTGTCAAATTTCATGCTGCAATCAAAAGTAACCCCCAAATTTTTGACAGCTGACCTAGTGTAGGATGCTAGAGCTCCCAAACTCAAAGCTGGACCATTTTGCGTGCCTGAAGTACTGAAAATAATACACTCCGTTTTATCTTCATTCAAATTAAGAAAGTTTTCTGAAAGCCACAGCTTAATATCAGTGATGCAACTAAGCAGGGAGTTTAGTGCGACACTGTCATTTGCTTTAATAGGCAAATAGATTTGCAAATCATCTGCGTAACAATGAAATGACAGTTTATGCTTTCCTATAATAGCCCCTAAAGGCAGCATATATAAAGAGAACAGAATGGGGCCAGGAATTGAGCCCTGGGGAACCCCACAAGAGAGAGGAGCAGCTGACGAGAAGAGGTCACCAATCATGATAGAAAAGCTCCTATTAGCCAAATAGGAGCTAAACCATTCAAGTGCCATGCCTCTGATGCCTACACAATGCTCAAGGCGAGAGAGGAGGACTGCATGGTCCACAGTGTCAAAAGCCGCTGTGAGGTCCAAGAGCACTAAAACAGTAGGATTCCCGGCATCTACAGACAAGGCAATGTCATTATGTACTCTCAACAGTGCAGACTCAGTACTGTGGCGTGATCTGAAACCAGATTGAAATTTTTCAAACACAGAGTTCTGCTGTAGAAAGGCTTGTAACTGTATGAAAACAACTTTTTCCAAAACCTTAGAAAGAAAAGGCAGATGAGAGACTGGTCTAAAATTTGACAACACTGTGGGGTCAAGATTAGGCTTCTTAAGTAGGGGCCTGACCACAGCATGTTTGAAGGCAGCTGGGACAGAACCTAAACTAAGACAAGAATTTAAAAAAGTAAGAAGACTCGACCCAATGGTGCTATTAAAAACCTCCTTCACCATTCTGGCGGGAACAATGTCTAGGGGACCATTAGTGGGTTTCATTTGTTGTACAACCTCACTAAGTAACGTCAGTGAAAGTGGTTTAAATTCCTCAAACACAGCTAAGTGTGCAGGAGAAGCAGGTACAAACACTTTAACATTAGCACTGGCATTTTTCCTGACAGATGCTACTTTGTTGATAATGATAATTATTTCACTATAACATTAAATATACATGACTCAAAAAGCAACATTAAGGTTAAAAACATGGTAACAGGTAATATTAATTAGGCTAGGAGTTTAACAGTTACCAAACCACTGTCATCGGATTCAAATGTTGCTCTATCCTGATTGGTGAACGGAAGTACATGTCATACTGTACTTCTGGTTTACAGCGTGCTGCGTCTGATGTCATTGTTATTGTTCTTTTGCGCATGCGGGTCATTTCAAAACCGCAAACAGTTCACACTGGAATCTGATATAGTCCACATTTTAAAAGGTAATGTAAACAGCCTAACAAAAAATTGGATCTGAGCAAAAAATCTGAATTAGGCATTAAGACTTGCGGTGTGAACGTAGTCTTTATGCCCTGGGCCCCCTAGCAGGTTAATTTGGCCTTGCAACCAGTCACTACATTTGCAGCTTATGTAGCACAGCTGGCAGCACTTCAAAGTTGCATGTTTTTGCCATCCTGGGTGGCAAGTTAGCACATTTGTTTTTTTAGAGATTTGTTTTTTTTATGAGAAAGATATGTTATGACAGGGAATATCCTTTCAGACAATTTTATATACTGACTGCCTACACCAGGCTCTCATAAATCAGAATCATAACAATCATTCATCTTTGTTAACGTGTGCAGCATTTTAATATCTCAGTATAGTGTACTCAGGCTCAGCTTGGTGCTAACAGTAGTCATACAGTTTATGAAACCTCTGCACAAATGTCTGTATATGCTCTCATCCACCTTTAACCATGAGTAAAACTGGCAAAATATGTAACACATAGCATCTCTTTTTGTGTTTAAAGAAACATAATTCACACAGAAACACCTGTACTGTAGCTATTTAAAACTCATACCAAAAATACAGCCAATAGCACACCTCCTGTGCTAATGGATTGCGGGCTCGCCTGTAGTGTGTTTCAGTTTTGAACAACAGACAGACCTTACAGACTGCAGCTACTCCACTGACGTGACACAGTACTTGCCTACTGCCCTCTCCTCTGCTGCCAATTATTTTACTTTTGCTCATCTTCTCCTCCAAAAGCTACCCAAAGTGATAACTTCAAGGGACAATCCTTTCAGAGATGCATGAAAAGCAAACCAATGATGGTCTACGACGTAGACGTTTCCCACATCAATTTCTCATCCGTGCCTCATTTTTCCTGTCATTGATTTTAAAATTACAACTGTGGCTGCTTTTTTATTTTGTTGGCCCACAAAAATCTTTTTTTTTCATTGGCTTTTCATTGTGCACTGATTGGATTAAGATGCTTGGCGAACCTGCTGATTCAACTTCCAGGAAGATGGTAAAATAACAGAATCTGACATTATGCTGTAAATTTTCAGTGCTCTTATAACACTGCATTATATATATTTCTTCTCCTGCCTATGCTACACCTGTCTATACTTTGTATATCACATTGCACTTTTCTGCTTTTTTTGCACTTCTAGTTAGATGCAAACTGCATTTTGTTGTCTTTGTACTTGTACTCTGCACAATGACAATAAAGTTGAATCTAATCTAATCTATATTTTCAGTGTTGGGAAGATATTTATGAATGGTGCAGCTTTTTTTCTTTTTTATAAAATACAAAACAAAGAAAGAAAAAAAGACAAATCAGAAATAGCAAAACAAAAATAAAGTTCCTTTCTAGTTAGCCATATTTCTCAAGCATACTTTATTTTAGCATAATTATTAAATCATTATATAATTATCTTGACCAGATCTTAGTAAACGTCAAGGGAGCCTCAGGCTCAAGAGGGATCAGCAAGTTTAGTAATGCCAGCTCAGTAATAGTAAAAAATATTTCGACCCCTTACTTATAGGCTTTACCTGATTTAAAAAAAACCCTCTTCATTAACTCAGCTACACATTATGACCAGCATCTGATAATGAGTTCTAGTTACTTAGATGTTTTCTCAGAGGCAGCATTTGTTGTCATTGGTCTTACCAGTTATTCAGTCAAAACAAGACTGAGGCGTTCCTTCACGACACATTAACTGCACTGTTTCCTGTATGAGTGATGCTTTCATCTGTGATAGATGGTGATGGAAAGAATGTGTCCTCTCTCGGACAATGCATGCACACACACAATAACACACATGCCACTCGTCTACGTCCTGGCCTGTGGGCAGGACTCTTCTGTCTGCAGTAATGATGTCACATATGCAGAGGAGGTCAGTCTCCGTCCTTTCGCCTTTCAGCTGGAGGAGCTGGAGGATATGTCCACTGTTACCACTGCACATCAAACAGACAGTCGCCAGCTCAGTGCAGCTTTTTTTTTTTTTTTTTTTTAGCTTAGGTTTAACATTACTTTAGATCCAGATTCATCTTGTAAAACCAAAGAATGCATGTCTCTATTCCTTGTGTCATATCTGTTTTGTTACAACAAACCATATTTGTTTGTTCTGACTTAATAGACTGCACTGCTCTCAGAAATGTATGTGGACATGCCCAAGATAAAAGCTTAAAGCAGGATCAGTAAGGTTGACTCTCTCAAGGGTGCTGTACATTTCCCCTCTGTCCATTTTTCCTCCAAGGATGAAATTGGAACAGCTTTCTAAACCCATCAGCAATACTCAGCTTATAGAAGCGTCTATTTTTATTTTCTAAAAACTCCCAAAGCAGCTTAATAGGAACAGTCTCCTGGTGCCTCGTGGTAAAAGATGGTCTCTCAAATGCTCTTGGAATTTCATGGCTCAGGTTCAAGATCTTTTAGCAGGTGTAACTGTGAAGAGATTATTGCATTCTGAAACTGATTTGGAGCCTTTACATCTGAATCTTATCTGAAGGTTTTGCTAAAGGTTTAGTTGGACTACATTTTAAATCAGATATATTGTCAGATAGTAAGTGTCCGTTACAACAAAATGGTAAAAGTTTTACTCTTAATGCTCCTAAATGAATAGTGTTTAAGGTTCTTTCTTTGTTCTGAAATTTTTAGTCAGCTGGAACTTATTAAGTAATAATTTAAAGGTCAGTATTTACAACCAAGCACAGTGCAGTGACTCAGTGCTCTCACCTTGTAATGGCATGTTATCTGTGTCAGCAAATGATAAGCATGTAGTAGAGAGAGCTGACTGCTTTGGCACTGGCTTTGTCATTGTCCTGGTAGCTCATTAAAGATAATTAGCTGGAGGAAGTGGAGTGACTTGTCCCTTTCAAGCCTGTTTGTTGATCAAAGGCATTTGATGGACACACTAATCCACTCTGACTGACTAGAGAGGAACAGTGGCATCAGAGTGTGGAGTGGCAGCTGACACACACAAGGACTTTAAATAACACACAATGTTTGGCATCACTTGAACTCATGTCTAAGATAGTAATTCAGAGAACTTATCAAACTGTGCTTATTTAAAGAATAAAGCTAGTGTTACTAGTTATTTATATTTTTCTTATGTTCAACAAAAGACCAAAACCAACTATGTGTTAGTTGAATAGCTGAATTTTAAAAATGGATTTCAGATACACTTAAAAAAGGCTTTATAATTTCATGAAACTCAAACAGGTACTGTATAAAAAGTGCAGTTACTGGGGACTGCGTTACATTGGCAACGTCAGAGTGTGCGCCGTTATCTCCTTTCTGATGCATCACAAATTAGGTGACATTTTGTGTAATGGCAGTTGTGGCCAAATAGTGCTGTTCAAACATTGCTAACAGGATTTTTTACATGTTTAAACATGAATGTACAGTTACTTTTCCACTATGAGGAACAGAGGCGTCAGAATGCGCTAACGGAGCAATCGATGCACCATTGCAGCCACGTAACCTTTCTGTAATAGCTTTTTTTTCCAGGCTTCTGCTTGGCCATGGCTTTAGGGTTAAGGTTAATATCGCCACCTGTTGGTTTGGCATGCTCTTGACAGCGCTTCAATTGTGTTTTTGCGTTTTAATTTTGTTAAACGGAGCTTGTGCGGACGAGAGTTTTTTTGAGAACAAAGAAGGGAAAATCCCTGATTTAAAAAATACCCATGTACCTGTGGACTAGGCCTTGGGGAGTATTTACAGCAGCATGATGGTGTATGTGGGATTGTCTCAAAATAAACTACAGTGTCCATGTTGTTCTGAAACAGAAACCAAATGGATGTGAACCAAATCAATGCAGGAAAACCAAAACAATGAGTTGAAAGATGCTAAAACGCTCTGGAGAGATGAGATGAACTCAAGTCCGGTGATAATTATCTGTTTGTTTCCAATAACGAGCGATCCATTTACTGTTACACATTTTCCTATTGATAATAAAAACATATTGATTGGTGAAGCTTCAGGGAATTAAGGAACAGCCATTATATTTTTATTTATGATGGTTAAAAATGACCCTTTATCTAAATAGAGGTGGTAGCCACATTTACAACTTTTGTTCTTTCCTGCAATTCAAATTAAAATTCTAAGAAGATAAATCCTCGACACAGTACAATAGCCAGTGTCGGCTCTGAAGCTCTTTTGCACTCCTCTGGTCTCTGTCTCACTTCATCACCTTCCCCCTTTGTGATTTCAACAGAGGCTCTTGAGCTCACAACTTAAATGGGTCTTGAGGAGGACAACAAATACCATTTAAAATGGCAGCCTCCGTCACTGGGGAGTTTCGCTCTGCGTCTGCTGAAGCCATTTGGGAAATTAACTGATCACCCAGAGTTTTCAAAGGACATCAGCTGGACAACACCACACTAGTGCTCTGAGAGTAAGTTAAAAGCGTATGCGTTTTCAGTCTCTGACAAACCTGCATTTGAATTCAAACTGTGAATGTTTTGGGTCAGTTTTCAGATCAGTTTGGGTCAGATCACTGGGCATGATTTAAAGTGTCAGGATCCCTTAAGGCCAAAGCTTTGCTCTGTACAGCAAAAGATTACCTTTTGTGACTGGATTTTAAAATGTAAATTAGTACTCTCACAATTAGCCCTTACAAAGAGCCCATTTACACTCAGTCACTTCATATGTCTGAGTTGAATACAATCAAGAAGCACTCAAGACAGAATCTGACTGCTCGAACTACCTGCTGTATAAGATCCGGCAGACCACAGTCCAGAATAGGTCATCCTGAAGGGTCTTAATTATTGTACTGTGAACAATATTCAGTGATTAATTGTTGAACATATTTATTATCCTGCTTCGTACTCTGGGTTTATGTGTGGAATTGGTTGGAACTTTACTTTGTTTCATGCAGGTGCTGCAGTTTACCCATTTTTCCTCTGGATGTTGATTTATTATTAAAGATTAATGTTAATGATTTGTAGGATCATTGCTTCATGGCTTCATAAATCATTAGTATTATTGACAGAAATCTTAGGCAATTGAAGAAAAATGGTGGGTAATGGACTGTATTTTCTTTCTTTTTGTCTGAATTTAGTCAAATATTGATTTATTTATGGCTGAGATCCCATTCACTTCAAACATGCATAACATTGTGATAGCACCGCTCATATATAAATTTGACTGTTTAGAAAGGCTTGGCCGCTTTTCAGTGCAAACACACAGTGTCGGCTAGCTAATGAGGCTGTTGTGTGAATGGCAGAGCTTAACCTGCGGAGTAGCAGTGTATCTTACCATGCTCCATCAGTGTCATGTCAGCAGCAGCAGAAACACTGCACATCTCTGTGGCACAGCTGCACTAATTGTTTTGTCAACCAGGAACCAATCAAAGCAAATTGAATCTGGGTGTCAGAAATGTTCCTGTTGTGCTTCTAGCAAGGCAGTTAAATGTGAGCTAAATACTCGTGTAACACATTACTAAAAAAAATACATCCCCCTGATTTTGTTATTGTTCACCACAAATTACCTCTCTCACCATTAATTTGGGCTGAACGCTTAACGGTTTTATATTAAATGTCAATGTGTAATTTAAATTATAATTTTAAAGTTTTCTAAGTGTTTAAATATGTACAAAATAAATATGATGATATTATGGCATATTTTGTTTATAACTATGTAGACTACAAATACTGGCTCAATTTAGGGGAAACATTGCAAGTTATATCACAACTGCAATTAGATATTTCGTCAAATAAATCCCCCTTATTAATTGTTTGAAATTGAACAGTCAAACAGGGATAGTAACTTTAAACTACATGTTTGTCATTCTCAAATATTTTGCTTTTGTCCCATATGTCAAAATGATCCATGACATATGCTGGAGCTGATAAATATATTAATCGATACTGGCAGCTTAACGATAACGTTGCCAGGAGCTAAATTGTTTGTCTTGTTAAGCACTTCATGGACAACACGCTTTTGGAACAAAATCTTGTTGGCGTTTTAGTACACGCCTTTCTTTTACAAGCAAGTACCCCACAGAAACATTTCAGCTATGAAGGCTGCAATACCACCCACTTCTAACACAGAGTGCTCAAAACAAAGAAATATTGTTCTTTCATCACAATAAATCAGATCAAAATTTTTCTGTAAGGAGCTGAACTTGTCTTGACTTGTTTCATGTTAATCACAGGCTACCTTCACAGAGATGAGAGGGAGGCTTGTGTGGGAGGAAAAAAAGTTCTGATGATACTGATGCAGGTCCCAGTAGGTGCCAGTCGAAGTCAATGAAGGGCATACATTCTATAATGCCTCTCCAGGCCTCTCCAAAGTATATTAAATCAAAAAGGCTGGAAGCTTGGTCTAAACTTAACACCAGTGTGCACATTAAACTGTGGTGTAATGAAATTGCCTCAGTTGTTGGAACGGTGTTCATACTCCATATCTGCCAAAGCACACAAGGGAGATCATTAACAGTGAGAAGAAATGGAGTCCCATTTGCCAGCCATTTTACCAAACTCTGAGACCATCTATTAGTTTGGCACAGGCAGTCCTATCTCTGTTTATTGCTTATCTAAACATGAATGTCAGTAACTATGAGCTTTGACAAAAAAACAGAGACCTCTCAGTGGCCTGAACTACCATTCTTGTCATGCCATGGCTCGTGTGAAAAGCGCCGCCGTCCAGTATAATGCAGACGCTCTAATGAACTTGCTTATAAACTGGTAATCCAGTAACATTTCTGTTCCCAGAAATGTGAGTACATTTCAGATCTTCCCCTTTATAGCAGGTTCACTGAGAAGAAAAACAAAGACAGGGACAGTGTATGAATGTGGTATCATTAAAAGTTTCTGGTTCATACACTGCTGTATCAAGTGATGGTAACATTCAGTGCAGTTTTCTTGACTCCTCTTATCTAAAACCACCTGAATTCAGTCAACTAAATTGAACTCCCTGAGCATGAGTCATACCTCACCCTCTGGAGTGAATGTACCCAGACTGTGGAAGTTGACCTTTGAGTCATTCAAATAATTTACAGACATTGGGCCTCATTCACCAACTGTTCTTACGAAGAAATGTGTTCTTAAACCCCACTTACTTACACTTTTTACGAAGATTCTGACATTTACTAATGTTTTCTTATCTTGGATTTGTTCTTAGCTAAGAACAAAATCTACTCAAGAGCACTCTTACGCACATTTGAGTGATGACAATTTGCTCCAAATAATTGGTTACTGCATTTTATTGAATTCTACAGTTATTTACAATGATAGTATTGTACTGCAATGTATTTCTGATCATTTGTTGAAAAAAAAAATCATAGTATGCAAAGAAACAGTAACACTGCAATTTCCATCAGCAATTAAACTGATTAAATCCTGTGTTACTTGCTGATTGATCGCGCTATTTTATAGGGCCAAAATGCAGTGGTTTTTACTTTGTTACATTTTGCATAGGGCTGTCAATCGATTAAAAAAATGTATCTAATTAATTACATACTCTGTAATTAATTAATCAAATCGCATACATAATTAACGGTGCCTGAACCAATACTTTTTAAGAAAGTAAAAAAATAAAATAAAATAAAAGGGTACTAAACAACAGTTGGTGACATTAAAGAACGGCTTGTTTATTGCTAAGGCCATATGGTCAAAATTAAATGATTTAATAATAATGTATAACAATAACAATAACTTATTTCACTAGTAAATTGCTGTTGAACGACAAAAACAACTACCAGGTGGGAAAAGGACATTTACAATAACTTAAAATGCACCACGAGGCTGTAGTTTACCAGTTTCATTGAACTGTGTTGTTTTTCCGACGGCTAAAACACAGTCAAACTTTACACCGTTTAGCGTTAGCTGTCAGCATTTTAACCGTGTTTAATCCAGCTACTAGCTAGCGGTAGGCTAACGTTAGCTGCTGTCGAGTATAGTGTTAACTAGCTAGCGGTAGGCTAACGTTAGCTGCTGTGGAGTATAGTGTTAACTAGCGTCACGTGCAGCGGTGTTTGTGTTGCTGTCTGTTTCAGAGCATCAGAGAGAAGAGCGCAGACATATCAGTGGCACCAGATTTCAGTAGCCAGGGTTGGCGGAAGAAGATTTTTACAAGTAAATGTTCCGATTAATGATCCAGGCAGCACATTCTCGTCTCCCTCCTTCGTTTTACAGTCCAGTGGTGGCTAGAACGGCTGGAATGGATTAATCTGAGTTATTTTTTTTAACGCGTTATTTTTTCTCAGATTAATTAATCGAAATTAACGTGTTATTTTGACAGCCCTAATTTTGCAGCAATAATCTACTTTCTACTCTACGACATTTCTACAACGTTCCGTTACATTTTCTGATCAGTTTTTCCCCCTGCCAAAACGTGTTCCTGACGTCACACGTTTGTCTCACCAGTGAAGTTTGGTTGCCATAGATATGGGGCACCGCTGATCCTTCATCGGCTTCCAAGCCAGCTCCGGTGCTCCAGAGCCCGGGCGCAGCGCCGCTGACCCTCGGTAATACAGCCTCCGGTAAAAGTGAAAATGAAAATGTTTGTTTTTTATTATTCCTGTTTTTAAATCATAGTTACCTCTCCACAGCGTGGTTTACTCCTCCGCCAGGCAGCGTAAGACCCGTTCATATCTTATTTATTTGGCTGGACCTCTTCACATCTCCTCCCCATTTTCGCTGCTTCACACACTTTATTTGCTTACCTGCATGGTTAAAGAAAATAAAACCATCTTAAAATACACCCATGAATAAAACCAACCGCATTCCAATTCTAACAACATATTTCCATTTTATGCTGGTTAGGATAGGAACTTCTTTTAAAAGCCAGCTAGCCTTGTTTGTGGTAGTGGACATCTTCTACTTTTACTAAAGTAAATATGTCTCTGGTTATTTGTACTTTTACTTAAGTACTGAGATTCAGTACTTCCTCCACCACTGCAATGTACAAGTCATCTGCGACTCCAACAATTATCTCTTGAACGCAGTCTCCCGCTTCTCAGGAGGTGCACAGGAAATGTCATGTCCTTATATGGGAATTTGCGGGGCGTTTTCTTAAGCTAATTAGGAACAACTGGCACGCGCTTTCAATTACGAAGACGTGGGATTCATCAATCCTAAGAGCACAGGTGCGAACAATTCTGTTGTTTAAGAACACGTCATGAATCCGACGTAGACTTTTCTTAAGGACTTTCTTAAGAACATATTTAAGAGAAAGCTTAGGAAGATATTGGTGAATGAGGCCCATTGACTCTGTGCAGGAAGACTGGCCCTTCTGTGCTGCTAATGTTGAAATCACGCAGCTCAAACTGGAGCTTCAGGCTCCATAACTTATAACATAATTTAACCAAATTCCGTTAATTCAGCCAGGCAGCCATAAGAAAGAGATTTCAGTCAGGTGATAACGACTTGTTGCAGACAAAGTGTTATAGTTAACTTTTAATATTGCATAAAAGGTCATATCTAATCATAAAAGGATGATCTAACATATAGCTCTCATTCTTCTTTCATGCTTGTTTCGGGTATGCTTTGAAGCATTATCTAGAGTTTAATATTCAAAAAGCAAGATGATTTTGCTATTATTGCACCAAAATTCTCCATCTGAAGCAGAATTATTAGTGTGGTTTCAAACCTCTAAATCGCTGCTTGTGTCTCAGATTTGTTCAACTTTTAAAAGAGGCCTGGTGTTTCAGCCAGTTGGAGAAACAGTCGACAAATAACGTCGTCTGCCAACATAAATCAGACAGAAAAATGGCAACAAGCGTGGATTAGATCAATGTAATTAACTCAGAAGTAACAATTAAATGGACATATTTCTTTGATCAATGTAAAAAAACAATACGTTAACTTCTCCTAGCAACCACTCCTGCCGCGTTTGTGTCAACAGTTAAGGAAGGATACTTCTCTTGCTCCAGATTAGTGAGGGCTAAACAAAATAAAATGGTAATTCCGTATCATCATAATTATACATTTTCTCGCAATTTAGCATGAAATATTTTACCAATTAAAATGTAAAATATATTTCTGGGCATCTTAACAATGTTTAGCATTTTAACATACCTTTGCATTTATCATGCAGGTTGAGTTTAATAGCAGTGGTCCAATAGTACCAATTCATCCCCCTACATACGTATCTATAATGTCAAACACTATGGGCTAAGCCTATATCCCTCTTAAGCACCAGATCATCAATGAAGCCCAAATATAAATCACCATAGACGAAGGGTCATTGTCACTTTTCCAGCCATATACACTGG
Source organism: Sander lucioperca (assembly GCF_008315115.2). Lineage (NCBI taxonomy): Eukaryota > Metazoa > Chordata > Actinopteri > Perciformes > Percidae > Sander > Sander lucioperca. Next base: position 6,503,856 of record NC_050179.1, on the reverse strand, counting down.
AGAAAAATGATAGGCATCATGTGGTGTCCCGAAAGCACAATTATTGTGTTCTTTTATATCCAGTCATGATAATGACATTCTCAAACGGTCTAAAGACAGCTGCACTATATTCTGCTGAAAGGAATCTCAGGCAACAGGCTTCTCATTTTTAGCGGGTGCTGATCATCACTTTAGCTGATTCGAATCTGATAAATAGATACAATACTGGATTCCTATATCTAGTCTATAATACTGAACATTGACCGGATTCAAAATATGGACTTCCAAGTCCCACAGAACCAATAAGCAGGGGCGCCGCCAGGGGTTTTGGGCCCCATGACAAAAAATCAAATTGGGCCCCCTCTACACAGCTGTTGTCACCACATCTCTAGGACCTAACTGTCCCATCAAAAGCTTTACATAACTCTAATTAAAGGCTTACTGTCTTGCTTCTTGTAGTTCAATACTAGTACTAGAATTTGACAAAATGGAAAATTCTCTAAACAAAATTATTATTATTATTATTATTATTATTATTATTAATTATTATTATAATTATTAATGAAAGACAGAGAAATCCCCACAGACTCCATGCAATGATGCTAACTGGCATGTCATTGAACACAATGTTGCTCACCTTCTTCACTGGGACAGGGAGGGGCACAGTTAGGGGGAGACTGGGGTGCTGCTGACTCATCTGTTGTTAAGTCTCTTAAAAGGGCAGGGACAATGATTTAATGTGAATATCTTGCTAAACGTTTCCCTGCACTGATTAAATGGTGATTAAATGTAGGCTAACACTAGTCTGTAGCTAGCTAGCTTATTTCACTATTGACATTAAGCCAACAGGTTAATACCACTCACAGACCATAGGCTACCCACCTTTCTTGGTGAAAAACTGGGTTACAGTTTGACACCCTTTCCTTTGTCTTTCCTCTCTCTCTCTTTTCTCTCTTTCCTTTTTTGAAAACCAGATTTTGATTTAACGTTACTTGGCGACACTGCGTTCACTGTAGTTCTGCCGCATCTACTGACTAGAGATCATTAATTTTATTATTATATTTGAAATATATATACTGAATGATGATGGTTTAATAATTTTATATTAGTTTTTACCTATTTTTTGGGGCCCCTGTCAGTCATGGGCCCTTGGAATTGTCCTAACTTTTCCCCCCTATACGGCGCCCCTGCCAATAAGGGCCTACATATGAATCCCTATGGTCGAAAGATCACTGTTAAAGTGCCATGCTTATCAGAAACAAATAATTATTAAAGGTGCTCTAAGTGATGTCACACATTTTTTAGGCTACAACATTTTTTGTCACATACAGCAAACATCTCCTCACTATCTACTAGCTGCCTGTCCCCTGAACACACTGTAAAAAAATGCGGTCTCTGTAGACAGCCCAGGCTCCACAAACAGCAACAAAAACAAACTGTGCCAACCTGCACCACGAAACATAACAAACAGTGTTCCAGATTTTGGGGGTGGGGGTTGGGGGGGGGTTAGTGCAAGGAAGCATGGAAGGGAGGGGGAGGGGACAGGATGAGGAGGAGGGAGGGGCGAGCTAGCCTTCGTTTTGATGGAAAATACTTAGAACGTCAACAAGAAATAACGTCACCCAACATCGCTTAGAGCACCTTTAAAGACGTATTCCTGCAAACAATCTTAACTTCCTTTCTACATGACTAAACTAGATTGCCAATGGAAACAGTTTAGGAGTTTAGAGATGTATAACAATTATTTATTGTTAAATCATTCAAATGTCCTCAAATTTCTACATTGTATCAAATTTGTATTAATTTCAATACTGTCAGTTTTATAGTATATGATTTAGGCTGAGCACTGTGGATTCATGTTATTGCAGTCCTTGACATCATATAGGTATCATTGGTGGTCACTCCCAGTTTTTTTCACACATCAGTGTATTACCACGAGCTCTGGTGCTCTCCTGGATCAAAGGGCAATTAACATTAAGCAACTTTCTTAAACTAGGCCAGCTTGACTCTGGCAGATTGTCAGCAAAGGTCAAGCTATTCCTCTCTTAAATGTGAAGTAGGGAAGAATTGGCAGGTATTAACATTTTAATAAGGTGCTGTTCTCCATATAAATCGGCCTGGTGGATATCTTAATTCTCTTACCAGTTAAAGGTTGGCCACAGTGCAACTTGTCTGGGTAACATGAAACAGAAAGAATATTAAACAGGCTGAAGGAATGCAATGTTTTGACATCCTGTGAAATGTTTTTCACTCCCGTATTTTTGGAGAGTTTTGAAGTGCATCAAGAGTACTTGGTGAAATAGTATGGTGTGCTATACTGCCACATAAAATTTGAGCTAACCTAAATGCCATTTATTTACATGCCTGTGGCACATTCCCTGGTCTGAGTGTTTTTTCATGCCTGCGTCCATGGAAGCTGAAGCATGAAATAAATTTTACATGAGCTGAAGCTTATCCACGGCGGGCTGATTAGGTGCTAAAAAGGTAGTAATTCACCAGATAATGAGTAGAGCTCGATAAAAATGTTCTGCAAATGATGACGCATAATCCCTCAATAAATGTCACATTTCTGTTCTCCTCCTCCATCCCCCTGGCTTTCAAGTCTCCTCCCTGTAATTTCACAAAAAAATAAATTTGGTGAATGAATCCAGTTATATGGAAACAAATGTGTGTGAAAAACACATTTATCCAGCAGCAAACAGCCTTTGGACATCAGCAGCAATCTCTCATCAATCTGCCACAAAGTAAAAGGAATGACTTAAGTGTTTTTCCATCTGTATTGCCGTGTAGTCGCAGGTTTCAACTCACACAAACAGCTTGGCATCTGTCATTTAGAGTAAGGTAACAGTGTGTATGTTTCTCTCTTTTTTTCATGCTCGTTTATAATAGCTGTCCTCGCAGTCCAAGAAATAATGAAGTGGAAGAGGCAGGGTGTCCTTATATATATATATATATAATATAATATATAATATATAATATATATATATATATATATATAATATATAATATATAATATATATATATATATATTAGGGGTGTAACGGTACGTGTATTCGTACCGGACCGTTTCAGTACGGGGCTTTCGGTACAGTGCACGTGTGGACTGAATGGCCGAACCAAAGAATTTCTAATATGGGAAGAAGTTCCACTCTCTCGTTACTTCCGGCTTCTGAACTGGTTGCAGTTCCACCAGAGTTCCATATAGGGGGCGCTCACAGGCCAGTGCAGAATGAATGGGACTCTATGGAGCTATACCCCTCAAAATCCACTTTTCTCAGAATATAATTTTTTGTCTAGTAATTTGAATGTTGCATTTGAAAGGGGAGGCTAAGAAAATACACACTGCTGGGTGTTAGATTTTTTTAAAGTGGCTTTTTTGTTCTAAAAAGCCTTTTAAAATGTCAATGACGTCATAGACATATACGGCCAGAGATTCTGCTTTACGGCAAGCTCTGAGTCACTTCCTTTTTTCTCTCGAGGCATCGACAACACAGCTGACAGGTTAGACTCTCCCTGTCAATACACGTGCTAGAAAGAGGTTTGCTAATGTTTTAAAGACCACGCCGAAATATTCACTCTGGCATTCTGGTTCTGCTTCGGATGCCGTCAAGCGGGATCTCTGATCGTAATCAGTCCTTCACTGACCAATCAGCATTCATTAGCAGAATGCTAGCGTGTTATGGGCAACAACGACTCAACCTGTAACAAATCGAAAGGGGATAAGTACTCGTTCATTCAACTTTTGACCTATAATCCATGTTGAACTTGCAAAAACTACAATCAAATCTGAGATTTCTCAACGACAATCAGGCGAAAGAGACAAATTTAGCTGTCTAGCTCCATAGGGTCCCATTCATTTTGCACTGGACCGTGATCACCCCCAGTGGAACTCTGGTGGAACTGCAACCAAAGTAGGTACAATGGGGCTTAATAGGGAGTGGAACGGCTTTCCGTAGACGGGCTTTGGCCGAACATAGGTCAATTTTTGTGTTTCCATACGAACATATTAAGTGACGGAAGTCTCCGCGTTCAGCACAAATCCCGCCCTGCAGCTGATTCTAAAGTTTTCATTGGTCATGTCAATATGTCAATCACTGTACAGATTGCCTACACCAAACACTGATCTCTAAACCTACCCGCCGTCACTGTAACCTAAACCAATGAAATCGACTGCAGGGCGGGATTTCCGCTAAAGTGGTTTGGGGGGAAAAAAATAAAAATCACACACCGCGCGCTGTACAACAACATACACGGCACGCTTTAGCCCAGCCTCTCGCTAGTTAGCGTCACGGCCAATGCAGACAAGCCCATAGACAGTATGGACAAGCCGGAGCTTGAAGAGCCACCCATATCATTAAGGTCTCCTGTTTGGGAACGCTTCGGTTTCCCAGTGAAATACGTCAATGGACAAAGACTAGTTGATAAGACGAAAGCAGTGTGCCGACGTTGCTCAGGAATGATCGGGTATGTTTCTGGCAACACTTCAAACTTGTTAACGCACTTGAAAAGGCATCACGTGAGTGTGAACATCACTACTACAAGGAAAAAAACAACCGTAATTCAAACGCAGCTCCCGTTGGCATTTAAACAGACCTTTGCTGGTAATTCCGATCGGGCCAACGCAATAACGAAAGCAATTGGTGTTTTTACAGCAGCTGATCTACGACCATACTCGGTTGTTGACAAGCTGGGATTGATAATGCTGCACTGTAATCCATAGTTATTTATTTATATTTTTCATTATATTTTATTATGTGATATTGGTTTGAGACTGAGAGTATTTTATTTAGTGGAGAACTTTGCAGCAGTATTTTTCTTATTCTTTTTTTATTTTATATATATTTTATTTATTAGATTTTATTAAAAAGTGTTTTAAAAAGTGTAAACAAATTGTTAAAAAAAAAAGTTTATAGTAATAAACAACCTGCAGTTTAATGTTTGCATTTCTTTCCCTTACTGTACCGAAAATGAACCGAACCGTGACTTTAAAACCGAGGTACGTACCGAACCGTGCTTTTTGCGTACCGTTACACCCCTAATATATATGACTCTCTGAGCAAAGAGGAATTCCTAGCATTTTAAATCAAAGGTACAGAGAAAAGAGAAGCTCAGTGGGGAGAAAGGAGAAGGAGGCTCTCATTTGGGTAAGAAAAGGTCCAGGTTACACTCTGTTATCTCTCCAAAAAACACTCCCATCCAAGCAACAGTGGTGGTGCCTATTGTCTGCTGGAGGCGAGGCACTCAGGTGAAATTATGACAGTAGCTATTGTGTGTCAGTACTGAGATGGATACTTTTGTATTATGGAAAGGAAAGCAGCAGCAGCCTGTAGCTTTGCAGTGCTGTCAGCGCACTCCGTCGGCATGCATTGTCAGGGCAGATGTGACATTTAGCTGGCCGTTGCCCTGCTGGTCCTTTGGAAGAGGAGATAACAACATGGCTCACTCTCCTAGTTGGAGGGGTGCACTGTGTGCCCAATGTCACACATGACCTTTTACATTTATGTCACAATATTTGTCACATTCATTTATCATCACAAGCTCACCTTGATGAGTTTCCCTGTTCTCCTGTAGCCACAATTCTTCATCTCTTTGCTGAAGCTAGGAATCAATATTGAAATGTCAGCTTCTGCATTCTTCTCAGTCTGTGTGTGTGTGTGTGTGTGTGTGTGTGTGTGTGCTTTTGTGTTTCTGTGTGCTTCACTATCGTGATGGGAGTGGAATTTTAATCAGTGGCTCATAATTAAACAACAAAAACCATAACAAAGGCAGATAACGAGGTCTTCAAATTCACTGAGAATGAGAGAGAAAATGAAAACATCTCTCATTATCTCTGAACCCTGTGTAGCTACTTGTTAGAAGCAAGTCAGTGCTGCTTGAGAACTGAATGTAATACGTGCTTGTCGTTCTGTTGTTATGTCAGTTATTAGACGGGTCATTTAATGAGAAAATTAGTGGCATGATTTATTTAAATGAGCGTTTATGACAATGCGATGTGGCTGTTTAAACTGGCGGTATTCATGCGGTTGACTCTTACATGTAGGGGTGTTAACGGTATGTAAATTTATGATAGTTCCTTTGATTGTTAAAGTTACAATGATCCCATATCTTCTCCCAACTTAAAGTAACAACCTCTAAGATTTTCATTTAAATAAATGTCTGTTAAGTCACTATTGTCGAATGAGGTAACACAATGGTGATTGAGCCTATGGCCCACTGATGAAAGCCCTTGCATTTGCAATATTACAAAATGGGCGTCTCTGGCAACATTCTTGCGAAAAATCACAAGCGGCGCACAGTTAGTGACGCGTTTTCCAGACTCGTTCTTCAACTGCTAACTGAATGACGTGACACAGGTGACACTGTTTGGATCTCTGGGAAGATAGATCCCAAAAACACACCTACAATTACTGCCATAGGTGCCGCCAAAGAGAACGAAACAGAGATATTCCAGATTGTAACTTTAATAATTGTCAACCATGTAAACATTAAATCATATTGAAGGTTCCTTCATTGTGTACCACTAGTGATTTGAACAACCAGGAAGATATTGTGGCCCACTTCATTTGTTTTTGCTGGAGAGCATGAGTGTGGTGAATGATGCCCTGTGCCCCTCCTCAGATGTCAGTTGGAGCCTACTCAGATCAGAGCGCCAGAAGATGAGTAGCTGATTCTCCGTATGAGATGTGTGCTCCCTTGGCAGGCAGTGAAAGACAGAGAGGAGGTGGAGGGGTGGTGCTGGTGCTGGTACTGCTGTGGAGAGTTATATACAAAATAGCAGAACAAAGTTGCTGAGGCAGAAAAGGAGCCCTACAAGCTATGGGGGAGCTTTGAATCAGATTCAAGCAGTGCTATCAGAGAAGTCAAGCAGCTCATTATTACATGAAGTGCATATTAAAGGGGGATTATAGACGGGGAAGTGGGCTCACATGTTAATCCTCTTCAACAGGTGCAGGAGTGTTGATTACAGGAATGCTATGAGTGCTTCAATGATTTTCTCACTGCTGGTGTATATAGTAATGATACATCTTTATGTTCTTTTTATTTAGATATTCAGGTTTTAAACGTGATGTGACTGTGATGTGTTTTCACATTAGGTTTGCTACAAAACACAAAAAAACCCCTAAGCACAATCTCTAGAAACAGCGTTTGAAAATGCAAAAACAAAATGGACTACTCTTTCATAGAATAGGTTAAGGACATGTCTGCATTTGTTGTGTTTTTCAAAATAAAGATGCTGAAAAAAGCTATTTCATCAAAGAACTATTCAGCTTTTCTGATGCTGCAGCAGCTTTTCAAATGCAGGAGTACATGCTGAGTCAGTGTGAATGAATTTCAAATTGCTCTTTTAGTCGTCTCCTCTGTTTGGTTTATAAAATATTCTCATAAGGTATATATTGTTTCCATAAAGATTATGTATCATTATCATGAGGTGATTACCACAGGAGAAACAGGGAAAGTTTCCCTGGGAAACCTTTCCAACAAAAGGGAGATCGAGCACAACAAGGGCAAACTGCTCCACTCTCTGGTTGTCATGGTAACTTATTAGACACTGGGAGGGTTAGAGTAGAGGGATGCACATTTTTCAGTCGTATTGGGCTTTTTGCTCAATTATATGGTATACTTCTCATTTTTATCTGGCCATGCATATATTTGTACATGATGTACATTCACACATTACAAGTGATGTGTGCTTAGATTGTGTATAGAAATACGTGCGCTGTCTTGATTCCTTCAAATTATAGATTTCAACAGAGCCTGCCAGCCGGTTTCTGCCTTTAGGGACAGGCATGTAAATAAGGCTTGTATGTCTCAGACAAGCTGTTTCTACATTACCAATCCTGCCATTTCGGCAGGGGCACTTGCAGAGCACAGCAGGACAAATATTGCACAAGCTACCAGATGGTGACCTAACTAATGCATTCATGCCATAGGGAATGCACTGGCACAATACTGTCAGAAAGGGTGTTAAATACATGGGAAACTCATGGGAACTATTATGCTAAGGAGTGCTAATGAATTATATGTACTGTAATGTATCAAATGCACACAAAGCTGCATGAATAAAGGAAAATATATCACACTCATAAATCAAAATGCACCCTTTTAACAAATCTGCACTGTAAAATTCACCAGTAATACACCTGACTTGACTTTATCTCCTGTAATCAGATACAATCAGCTAATGTGAAGCAGTGTAGAGCTTGTTGTACTGAATGGGGCGCCGGTGATGTGAGCCAGGGGTCCGTTTCAGGAAGGAGGTTTAACAAACTCTGAGTCTAACCCTGATCTCTGAGTTGATTTACCATGAGATGGGAAACTCTGATTTGAGTTGGTTCAATCAACTCGGAATAGGTTGACTCAAAGCTAAGCGCGTGCACCACCACAATAAAAAGGCAGTATGAATGGAGCCATGATACTACGATTCACCATGGTAACAACCACAAACAAACTGGTCGGCGGAAATACTCATGCGCACATACAGCGAGTTTGAACATGTATTTAGTTAAAAAAAGCAACATAGCGGCAGCTGCAAAAGAGAGAGAATTGGTGTGGGAGAAAATTGCTGCTCGAGTCAATGCATAAGCATTGACAGTGTATTAATTTCATATTTAATCACAGGTAACCTATAATATTACTGGGTGCAATCCTGCGGGCGAAAAAGTAAGCTAATCCCATTCTGAGCATGCAGCACCATGATCATTAACAAAAATATAATTTATAATCATTTAATTCTTTTTAATGTCGACAAAAGGACGACAAAAGGACATGCAATGTTTGAGAAAAAAACGTTTTATAATCTGCCATAAACCAATACGTTTTTTTATTCATGCAGATAACAAACTGCCCTAAAATGCGCCTGATACAGACTGAATGAATGAATGAGGAAATGAAAGTGCACTGTGTCAGAGGGAGGAGACTGAGAGAAACTCAAGGTTTATTGAAGAAAACCTGCTCCCGACCAGGTTAGGTTCACAGACTCAGTTACCATAGTAACTGACTGAGGTTAAGTTACCTCTCTTTCTGAAACGGGCTGGAGTTACCCCTCTCTCTCAGGTTTGATTAACCTCCCTTTCTGAAACAGAAAACCCAGAGTTCCCCTCATCTCAGAGTTAACAAACTCAGAGTTTTCACTAAACCTGCTTTCTGAAACAGACCCCAGGTAAACACACACCTCCACCAGCACAGACACAACTGCTTTCCCCAATCAAACTCTCTCTCAACCTGCTACTGTTATCTCACTTAAGGCAGCTGGCTAATGGCAGTGTGGTTGCCATGGAAACATGCTCAAATTCTGAGCAGTTTTATCATAAGAGCTCTCAGATATATAAAGGAAACAATGGCAAAATCTCTGATACTTGAATTAAGGGCAGTTTTCTTCTTGCAATATTAACAACTGCCACTTGTGTTTGAAGATGCAGAACTGTGGGCAGATATTTACTGCCAGGAATGTCTAGCAGCTGTAAACTTCGAGTGACCTCTGAAACAAATGCATTTCAGAGAGATATAACTGTTCTACATTGTATGTTTTAACCACTGACTAATTGCTTCACTGTTTGTTTGCCCAGTAGACTGAAATCTGCGCCCGAAAACAGCCACAAGGCACACTGCCCGGTTATTAGGAATAAAAATATACAAAAAATGTTTTTTACAACCAAGAAAATGAGGGCTCACACAGATGGTTTATATTTCCCCTTGCCTTTGAACTCCCACTAAACCCTCCCTTCTTTTTCTCTCTCCTTCCTTTTCTTCCTCTTTCTGAATGGCAGCCATTTGCAAACTAATGATTTTCAGTTTGATCCATAGTTCAAACACTCAAACCCCTGTTACCCCATGAAGTGTTGTTAAAATATTAGAATAAAACAGGCACATTGTCGCAGTATGCCTATACAGTATACTGAGTACATTGTCGATTCAGGAATTGATCAAGACACTCTGGTTTAACCAGTGCTATTACTTTTGACCATTTCCACATCAGAACAGTGAATTACATTTTTTCTAAGCTGCCATGTTATGTACTTTAGATTTTTTGTGTTGATTATAAAGACTGTAAGTTGTCGTGACAGCTACAAGTTCAGGTATAAGCCGAGCCAAGTGACAGTACAACTTATTAGACATCTTCTCTTGTATTCCTCCTTAGAAATTACAAATGTAGAAGATCATTTGAGAAATATGTAGTGAATGTGGGAGCAATGGGATCATTCTGATGGATGGGAGTAGTAGCAGTATGTCCACAGCAAATGTGAATACTGCTTCACTGACTGTGAAAATTGAGTCAGGCTGGATGCTGTAACATGTTGATTAGTTGCTAATCTCTCCTGGAGTAGAGCCATTAGTGATTAATAATCATGGTAGGAAGAACTTTACAAAATGTTATGTTGAAAAGTCCTGCAGTATAGCTGCCAATTTGTTAGGTACACCTAGCCAGAACTAATTTAGTCCTGCAATAAATCCCACCTTGATGAAGGTTTAAATATCAAGGTTTTTTTTTAAACTGCTTTAGAGATGAATTGATTTAACTGTATGGCCATTTTGGAGGATGTAGTGAACTGTAATGCATTATACATATAGGTGTTTCTGTTAATCAGCCTACTCTCATTGATATAAGGATATCGGATGCACACCTGTCAGACATTAACTACATTATAATTGGATCCTAAAAGTCTAAAGAGAAAATTAACAACATTCCTTCAAAAATATCATAGGTGTAATGCAGAAAACAACCAGTTTATGGGACACACTGCCTGACGTGGTTCAATGTATAGGAGTCGAGAGCTGCAATAGAGCTGTTGGTCGGACAAAAAAAAGACATTTAATGACGTGACCTCATGCTCTAGGTCTAAGATATTTTGATGGCCATTTTTCTCATGTCTTATAGACCAAACAGTTAATCAAGAAAATAATCGCCTAATTAGGGAAATAGTCGTTAGATGCAGCCCTAAAGGAGTCAGTCCTTTTTTTGAATCTGTAGAGCGTATCGGCATCGGCCGATAACGCGGCTGTTGCGTTCGCCGGCATTATTTACAGACAGGCGTCTACAGGCAGCTCTGTGTTGCTGGAGACGCTGCAGTTCACATGCAGACCATGCACTGCCCCTCCCCCACTGGCAGTCTTAAATTACAAATCAAGCACTTTATTTCAATGGATACTTTTCAGGTATATTGTTTTCTTAAATTATTTAAATGTGTTGACAAAGGACATTTTGTGATGACCTGATTATATCTGTCTTATAATATGTCAGCAAGCAATGCATCATCAAGGCTGTGTTGTAGGTGTCGATGAAAGCCTTTTACCCTTGCACAGTTAACCATATGCAGTGCACCCATCCATATGATGCACATTGCACACATAATTTGGGTGATATGACTGTAAGATGATTGCAGAAGTGACACTGATCTGTGTTTTTGTTTATTATTTTTAAAGAAATGCAAGAGCAGATTCAGAAAACAAATCCAGTGTGGCAGGGTTTACATTTTTATGATGTAAATTGAGGGAGCAAAAGCAGTATCGACTCCAAATATCGGCTCAAGAAAATCGGCTGCCCGTATCGGTCATTGGCTAAGGCTGATGAAAAAAAATCGGCATCTGCACTAAAAAATCCATATCGGTCGATCCCTAGTATTCATCTTATATTACAACATACCCATACCCGTACTTAAACCAATCATCTCTAACTGAATCTACTGTAATCTTAATTCTACCTATAGATGATGATTTCTATATTAACTGTTCTAAACCTGTTAACTTGCCCTAACAGCATCTTGATAATATTGCTTAATCTTGTTTTCATCTTAAGTACTTCTGTTCCAGAAAGAATCCATAACAATATTTTTTAATAACATCTAGTAAAGGAGTAATGCTGAGAAGAAGAAAGCAAATGATATCCATTGGTTCACACAGGCTTTCAGATCAAATCATGTGTAAGCTTCTCTGACTTTACCCTAAATGTGTATGACAGCTGCCTGAGATCTTCCATTTTAAACAGTGCGGCGCAGGTGTCTGCCTCCTCGCTGATTCATCCTGGTAATAATCTCACTGACTTGCTGCTATTTCCAGACTAATTGATGTCTGAAAAGCAAACCCTGTCCAGGTCCTAGAATAGATCTGACTTCTACCTACTCATCTCGCAAGCAATCCAAAGTGGCATTTGTCCAGTGCTGCTGCTCTCCTGTCAGTACAGGTACAATGTACAACTACAGTATAGCACACTTGCATGAGTCAATAAAGGCGTTTATTCATGTCACACACACGCACTATGCAGTAATATGAAAATACCAACAGATGTTATGAGCAATTTTGTGGAATTGTCCAGAATCTGTAATTGCAAAGAAACATAGGAATTTATTTGGTAACACTTTACTTGAAAGTATCTACATACGAGTGACATGACACTGTCATGACACAGTATTTTCTACAGAAGCACGACAGACAAAACTTTCCCTCATGCTGTAAAAATGCTTTTGAGACTAAAAGTGCGACTCGACAGGCAATCCAAGAGGACATCTGTCTACATGAGGGCTTTCTCTGGTGAAAGCAGATGAAGATGAGTGTTACAGGGGCAAAGGTGAGCTGGATAACAAGTGGCTCCCCTGACCCTGCCTGCTGGCACTTTGGGCAGTGTTCCCATTATACCCTCACCTGCTAGTCTCTCTAACCGTAACCCCTGTCAGCCTCTGATCCCTCTCACTTTTTTCCCCATCTGCACCATGAGTAACAATGGTCAAAATGGAGCACTCAAATTACTGTCTTGTGGAGCTTAAAATAGCCAACAACTGTGTGCATATGTGTGTGTGTGTGTGTTCGGAGGGAGTGCGGATGGTCCTGTTTTTTGCGTCAGCCCTGCCATGGCAACCAGGCTTTTCTGGTGAGCGTCTCACCTTCTTCTTCAAACATTTCTTTTCATTAACATCAAAGAAAACTGTCCACATCAATACTGCTAATTGCATTCTGTTTGCGGTGTGTTACGTAATAATCAAGAATCCTGACATGCAGATTTGCAGAAGCAAACATGCATAAACACAGCACACAAGGGACAACAGAGACTGACACAAGTATTACATGCAGGCTTCATTTTTCCCCTCTCTTTTTCTCTTGACGTACAATGTGCATAGTGCCTCTATTTACAAACCACTGTGTGTCAGTTATTACAGATGAAAGCTAATTGAAGTCGCGTGAAATTGAAATTCAGTATTAAAGGACACTGTTGCAGTGACAAAGCAGAGAGAGATGAACATGACACTTTTTAATTATGACAATGATGTAAAGCATTACTTTCAAATAGTATCATGCAGATAGTGCGATTTTCTAAGTTGGATGTCTATAGATGGATTTCTGCTTCATCAGTGTGAATTACTGCTCGTTTCAGAAGACGGAAACGTGCTAAATGCTTCACAGTGTTGACAAGGTTTTTGCTAACGTTGTCTGTCTGTTTGGAGCTGAACAGGTAGTTAGCTGAGATGCGCTATAAAGCTCCGGTAAACTGAGGGGAGCTGCAGATTCGGGTGGTAATTCTCAATAGGTTAATCACTACGAGTGACCCCTTTCACATTACACATAGCTATTTATTCCATTGTAATTGTGAAAATATAGATTATAGCCACTTTGAAGTAACTTTTCGATTGTGTTTAATTTTCTTTGTAGGATGGGATTTACAGCCAGGGACTTTTGAAGTATCCCCAACTATGTCTCACCATGGAAAGAGAGTCCAGTCTCTGCTGTGGAGAGTTGTTGCAGAGCCAGCACTGTGCACAGAGGTAAGCTCAAGTCTGCGATCATCGCTCATACTGCTCAACTTTCCACAAGTTCTGGCTCCCTGACATTCCTCTCTTCATGGGTCTAAAGGCATCAACAAGGCCAATCTATGTTGTGTGCTCAGGCTGAGCCCAGCACCATAGGTCCAAGCCTGGCCAACTCCCTCAGGCCTGCATCAGAGGGGGACCCTGCTACCCTACATCTGTCCTCTTGCCTGGGTCTAACTTGACAGGGGAGACGCAACCAGTAGCTACTGACCACAATAACAAAACTTTCAAGGTCATGGAGACATGTAGCCCCCTCTGTTATGATAAGGTTCCTGATTCCCAAAGTGAAATTGGTTTCTTATGGTCTAAAGCTCATAAAATAAATGAAAACCAATGGAGTACAAAATACACTTCAAAGATTTAATAACATACTTGAAATTCTTAGTTTAGTCACTGTAAGTCTAATAAGAATAAAACACAGGCCTTACAAACATTAAGATTTCTCTCATATATTTAAAGACACAGTGGTACAATCGTATCCATAATCTACCTGAAATCACACTTCTTGCTTCATGTGACGTCAACTGTTAGATTAAGTCAATTCATGTCATTTACTTCTGTCGATGTCACTCTTAATTTTATCCGTCATTAATCCTAAATTGTGCAGAATGTTTTTAGTGAGGTTCTCTGAATGCACCGGATTTCTTAGATAATGATTAAATGATGATAGGGAGGGTGTAGAGAAAATTACACTGGTGTAGGCTCGCACACCATATGGCAGCAGTGACACCACCTCAACAAGCCTAATGGCGAGCACTTAAGACTGAACAATTTAATGCGACAACAAAAGAAGGGTGTTTTTCAGTATGTGAAATGCTTTTAGATCAAATAACTTTCTATTTGTAAATTTCCACCTGGCTGCATGTATTCTGTGAAGCTGAAGGCAGCTGCCTGTCTTTACCCGCTTGCCGTCAGCACTCATCTGCCATCGGCCCTTCAGTGAGAAATCAACTTACACTTGGTTACTTTCACCATTCAGGTGCATCTGTGCATGCTTGTCTAGATGTGTGTATACATACTAATACATTTGAGAATTGGGACTGTTGCTAAATCCTTCTCCTGATCAGTATGTTGTAATTGTTCTTTGAGATTTGATGATCTTAAAATTAAAATGTTTAATGGTTTTAAATGATTAAAGGAAACAAAGATATAGTTAAAAATGTTCACCCCAATTTTCCAGGCAATGCCATGCCTTCAGATTGTTTAGTGGGATCCCCATAAATTGTTTGACAGGTAAGACAAAACAATAACAACCTCAGTTCATCTAAACATCTATATTTCAAAAAGCAACCTCTTTAACTGCTTCAGAATCAGAATCAGAAAGGGTTTTATTGCCAAGTACGTTTTTTAACACATACAAGGAATTTGTTTTGGTGTTGTTAGTGCACGTCACACATTCGCTAGATGGAATATTCAACAATATAAGTATAGGTATAAACAATATAAGTATAAGTATATGTACACAGTATGTATTACATTAAATTAAAAATAAAGATAGAAATAAAAAAATAAATAAAGAGCAAAGAGCATTACAGCAGAGAGAGAACAGTGGCATGAAGAGCCAGGGGTGGAGAATCAGGGTGGTTTCTGGGCCTTGTTTAGAAGGCTAGTGGCGGAGGGGAAAAAGCTGTTCATGTGACGTGAGGTTTTGGTCCTGATGGACCTCAGCCTCCTGCCAGAGGGGAGTGTCTCAAAAGAGTTTGTGTCCAGGGTGGGAGGGATCGGCCACAATCTTTACAGCACGCTTCAGAGTCCTGGTGGCGTATAGGTCCTGGAGCGGCAGCAGATTGCAGCCAATCACCTTCTCTGCAGACCGAATGACACGCTGCAGCCTGCCCTTGTCCTTGGCAGTGGCAGCAGCGTACCAGATGGTGATGGAGGATGTGAGGATGGACTCAGTGATGGCTGTGTAGAAGTGCACCATCATTGTCTTTGGCAGGTTGAATTTCTTCAGCTGCCGCAGGAAGTACATCCTCTATTGTGCTTTCTTGACGAGGGAGCTGATATTCAGCTCCCACTTGAGGTCTTGGGAGATGGTAGTTCCCAGGAAGCGGAAAGACTCCACAGTGTCAATTGTGGAGCCACAGAGGGTGATGGGGGCAGGTGGGGCTGGGTTCTTCCTGAAGTCCACAACCATCTCCACTGTCTTTAGAGCGTTGAGCTCTAGATTGTTTTGCTTGCACCAGGTCACCAGGTGGTCAGCCTCCCACCTGTAGGCGGACTCATCTCCATCAGAGATGAGTCCGATGAGGGAGGTGTTGTCCGCAAACTTCAGAAGCTTGATGGACTGGTGACTGGAGGTGCAGCTGTTGGTGTACAGGGAGAAGAGCAGAGGAGAAAGAACGCAGCCCTGGGACGATCCGGTGCTGATGGTCTGTGAGTCGGAGACGTGTTTCCCCAGCTTCACATGCTGCTTCCTGTCTGACAGGAAGTCAGTGATCCACCTGCAGGTGGAGTCAGGCACACCTAGCTGGGAGAGCTTCTCCTGAAGCAGAGCCGGGATGATGGTGTTAAAGGCAGAGCTGAAGTCCAAAAACAGGATCCTGGCGTAGGTTCCTGCGGAGTCCAGGTGCCGGAGGATGTAGTGGAGGACCAAATTGACTGCATCGTCTACAGACCTATTGGCTCTGTAGGCAAACTGCAGGGGGTCAAGGAGGGGGGTCGGTGATGACTTTGAGGTGTGAAAGCACAAAGCGCTCAAAGTAGGGGGGGGGCCTTTAAGGAGGGCATTGGTGGGGCAGGACCCTGTTGAGGTGGGGGAGGTGGAGGTGATGCACAGTGGCTGTAGCTGTAGGGAGGTGTCGTGGGGGATGGTATCAGGACTGTCCTTTTGTCTTTCAAATTGACAGTAGAACTCATTCAGGTCGTTGGCTAGATGTCGGTCATTGAAGGAGTGGGGGGTTTTAGGCTTATAGGTGGTGATCTGCCTAAGAGAGAAGACACACCAGCCCGATAATCGGCCGTCGGACCGTCTGGCGAGGTCGGTGGCTCGAGTCTGTTCAGTGTGTCCCGTGCCGTCGGCCGTCCGAGGAGCCGTCGGCCTTCATTTTGGCCGACCCAACATGTTCAGTCGGAGACAGGGCAGTCGGGACTCACCCGGAAATGGCGAGCAGATGAGCCGCTCAAAATCTGATGAAAATCTTTTAAACTGACCTTTGTCAATCTGAAATGAAGACAGATTCAGAAACTGCATGGCCTATTTCTCGCTTAAAATGTTTTCAGAAACACGTTTCGGTGAACTATTTTAGTACAATATGAGATCGTATTCTGAACAAGCCGCCATGACAGTCTGGCTGTGAATTTCCCAAGGGGGTAAGCTTTGCTTCAGAGCTCGAATCTCCTATGGCGCCATTTTGATGGTACAAAGCGATCACCCCCCGTTAGCATTCCATTGACTGTCATTCATTTTGGCGTCACTTTGACAGCGAATAACTTTACATCTGAAGCGTTTAAAGACTTTATTTGTCCATTGTTTATTTCTAAAGAAACACGACAATGTATAAAAGGCTCCATTACCTTGTACCTCACATTATGGCTCCGTAGCAAACGTTTTTGTAAAAATATGCTAACGATTGTGTCATAACCACGCGACTTACTGTCGCATAGTAGAGGAATTACCGTATAGTACAGGAGAAGCTCGCAGGCAGTTTAGACTTACATTAGCTGTTGAAGTTTAATTACTAATGTTAACTAGCATTTTAGTTAGCAATAATTAGCCTGTGTCCATGTTATCTCCTTACATATACCTACACTCTCCGTCTCTGCAAGATTGGGAATGATTGAGATTTCTCTTGGCACAGCTACCAGAAGACTTCCAACTTTCAGACACGTTGCTCACGTCACATTTACGTCGTCTCTCTCAGTTGGAGGCTGCGCAGTAACGCTCAGCGCTCACCGGAAAAGTGCTTCTAAAGGCCTTCACTGGTCTCCGCCCAGAGCAACGGGATCTGTTGGTCCATTATTATATACAGTCTATGGAATTTCCGGAGAAAAAAGAACCATGTGATGCGTTCATCCAATCAGCTGCCGGTTTTCATTTTCTGGTAAATAATTAGACTGTTAATGGAAACAATACAGAGCAGCGCCGCCTGCTGCTATGGAGACGTATTACGTTTCAGGCACGTGCAGAGCGTACGCTCAAGTTGGCGTCGCCTCAGTGTGTTCTGAGGCCTTTTTTGGACCTCGGGGACCCGACTGATCAGTCCGACTGCCTTTTCTGCCGACGGTCAGCCCGTCTGGTTGGTGTGTCAGGGCCCTAAGTCCTTTCCAGACAGTCGCTGAGACAGTCATTAGCTGAGAACTGGCGTTGGAGCTTCTCAGAGTACCATCGTTTAGCCTCCTTCACTGCCTTGCTAAACTTGTACTTTGACTCTTTAAATCTGTCTTTGTCCCCACTCCTGAACGCGTCTTCCTTAGCCAGCCTTATCCTTCTGAGTTTGGCTGTGAACCAGGGTTTGTCATTGTTGTAACTCACCCTGGTGCTTGATGGAACACCGCAGTCCTCACAGAAGCTGATGTATGACGTCACAGCCTCTGTGTACTCATCCAGACTGTTGGTAGCAGTCCTGAACACATCCCAGTCAGTAGAATCCAAACACGACTGGAGATCCTCCACAGCCTCACTGGTCCACTTTCTTAGCTCCTTAAAACCCTATTGTTGTATGTTCTTGAGATATAAAGCAAACTGTTCCAGTAGAATATAGGGTTGTTTTTTTGGTTGGGTAGCATAATATTGCAATGTGTAAATATATCTAACATTGAATGACATCATTCTTTGCATCAAATGATTTCTAAATGATCTAAATGTTATTCCTTCATTATCGCCCAGATTTCAAAAGTGACAGATAAAAGTTCTGAGTGGCAGACAAAAAGAGATACTTGTCAGGCAGTGAAAAAAGTTATTTTGAGACACTGGATACTTGTATCTACCTTTATGTTGATAAAATATGTATCTGGCACATTAAAATAACAGCTGTAGCCTTCTAAATCCGGCCCACTTTTTTTTTCAGGGAGAATGCGACATGGCAAAATTGATGTGACTAGAGAGAAGCCGTATCGCTGTTTGAGTTGTTGGAACTACAAGTTAATTCAAGGTTGTGTGTAGTGGTATTACAGAGTAATGTTTTTTTTTACCTCATAAACAATCTTTGGCAGAGTACAGTCAGTGCCTTGCAGAGAGCACACAAACCAGATTTATTTTGCCTCAGATTTAAGTTACTCACAGAATTAACAATTAGCAACAGCATTTTTCATTGTAACTGGCAGAGACGGCCAAAAATGTATAGTTGCTAGCCGAATGTTCTGTTCTTTGCTAATAAGAACAACATATTTGCTGGTGTTGGAATTCAGCATAATCTGTGTCTGAACTCAGAGTCACTCATACTAGTGTGCCAAAGCAATGTTTTTCATTCACACAATCACAATGTCTCTCACAGTGAAGCTCTGCAGTGTAGAGCCTGGCTGTCATAAAGGAGAGCAGCGCTGCAACACTAGCAGGCTGACATGGACAAAACACAGAGCAATACAGTAAAGAAAAGATTGTTATATGAGCTGCTTTATTTAAGATGATATTAGATCCATTAAAATATGCCCAGATTGGCCCTGATACTGATCACTGAATTATGACATCTTGGTAATAATAGATTGAACCAAAAGAGAATAACAACCTGAAAACTTTAAGCAGTGTGTGTCAGCATGCAGTGGACTCCAAGTGTTGGTCATAGCCTGTGTAGTGTCTGTCTTGTGTCATGTTGAGTTAATGTGTTGTGATTCATGACAAATCAAATTGAAATCACCTTGTCTGCTTTTTCCAATGTCTCAGAGAGGGCAAGAGAGTCTGTCTCTCTCCGTGTCTCTCTTCTTCCTCCCACCAGTTACACACACACACACACACACACACACACACACACACACACACACACACACACACACACACACCCTGAGGTGCATTAAGTCTGAAGAATTGACAGATGGAATCAAACAGTGAGAACAGATGAAAGACAATACACAATATGTCTGTTCGCATGTGTGTGTGTGTGTGTGTGTGTGTGTGTGTGTGTGTGTGTGTCTGTACGTATACGATCAAAGCTAATCTCGGCTTTCCTCAAGGCGATCCCAAAAAACAAAGTGTCACCGTTGGCTCAGCAGAGCTCTGAGTGTGAATACATTGCTATGATTAGATTTGCAATTATCTTCATATCCCAAGGAAAACTAAAAACATGATGCACAGCACTCCCAATCCAAAATGGGAAAAGAAATGACTCAAGCTGAACAGATATGGCTTTTTGAGAAATCAGATGGATGTGAGGACATTTACCGAAAATTCAAACAGACACCATATGCCGGATTTTGGCAAACTATGACATAAAAACATAATTCTTTCCTCATTTGAGGACACTTGGTGGAAGCCTTGCGGTTGTGAAATTTCATCATTTCACAGCTTTCACACAGCTTTCACAAAGCACAGCACAAAATTGAGAAAAAACATAATTGATATTTGCTGTGTACACTGGGCTTATATCATGTTCGCGTTTGTGACATTTCTCAGTAAATAACTTTTTGCAGGTCTGCTGAGATCTATACTGCTAATAAATCTTCTCCCCATCTGTCATCCTTGTTGGTGGTCTCAGAGATACTGGATTCTTTACGGTGGCCGACAGGGGCAGACGCCCTGCAACTTAAGAAAACACACGCAAATAGACAAAACACAAGCAAATTAAGAAAACAACTTCATTAATTTGACAAAACATGTGCAGCATTCAGCAAACGCACTGCAAATACCACAACACAACCAAATACATAAACGCACTGCAAATACACACAACACAACCAAATACATAAACACGCTGCAAATATGAAACGATGCAAAAAGAAAAGCACGCAAACCCAGAAAACAAATGCAACAAAAAAACGCAGCATCCAGATTACACAACGGAAGTTCTCCAGACCTCTAGAGGGAGCAACTAGTGGAACAGCTGGATTTTCGACTCCACGGGCAGAGAGGGAGAGAGAGAGAGAGAGAGAGAGAGAGAGAGAGAGAGAGAGAGAGAGAGAGAGAGAGAAACTGCATAGACTGTAAATATTAAATCTATGTTTGAGATATGTTTTCTCTGGTTTGGTGGGTGTGTCTCGGCTCAGGTCACAGGTGATACTCAATCAGCAGAGACGTGTCTGTAAACTCGTGGTGATAAAACATTTAAAACTGCATCAGTGTTT
Organism: Sander lucioperca; assembly: GCF_008315115.2. Taxonomy (NCBI): domain Eukaryota; kingdom Metazoa; phylum Chordata; class Actinopteri; order Perciformes; family Percidae; genus Sander; species Sander lucioperca. The sequence continues at coordinate 6,482,866 of NC_050179.1, read as the reverse complement.
AACGTTGACGTTTGTTTAAGCCATATTACATGAGAGGGTTTAATTTCGAGGTCTGAAATTACTGAAGTGTAGGCCTCCTCAAGTGTAATATTGTGATTATACAACAACGGTTACCAACAAAATAAGTGATCAATCTGTATTCATATTGTGGAGCAATTCGCTCTTGAAATACAAAAAAGTGTGTATGTATTTGGTTATGTTGTGGTATTTACAGTGCGTTTGCTGAATGCTGCACATATGTTGTCAAATTAATGAAGTTGTTTTCTTAATTTGCTTGTGTTTTGTCTATTTGCGTGTGTTTTCTTAAGTTGCAGGGCGTTTGCCCCTGTCGGCCACCGTAATTCTTCGCCTTAATGTGACTAGCATACAAGTTGCCTGGGAACAAGACAAATCTGCGAGCTTATGTTTTTTTTGCTCTGGCAGATGCGCCTGGTCCACCTCCACTTTGGACAGATTTCCAGTGGCCGGAGACTTGCCAGGACAATCACAACTCTAACTGTGTTGAAGCACTTTCTGTGATACATTTCATTTATATTCATTCAAGTTTGAATATTTTCTTATTGAACTGTTGAAATTGTATTCATCCACCACATGAGTAGACACTGTTGAAAAAATGTTCTTAAATCGTAAAACACAGAATTTAGAAAAAATATAAAATAAAATTATAAAAGGCCCTACGTACTTCTGACTGGATTTGGCTAATGTTTAATATACCAACTCATAAAATACCAGCTCATCTCTGCACACTGTAGTCTGTTTACATTTTTCAAGTCCCACCTTAATGTGCTGTGATTGACCATCTACACCGGGCGGGCCTGGTCGCATTTTGATACCTGTTGATAATGCCCCTTGAAAATCGAAAATGTACTGTGAGGTTAAAGACTAATTCACATCTGGGATTTGGTCTGGCGATGTCAGGCTAGCATACAAGAGGAATTGACCACAAGATTTCTGGATTGCACTGAAAGCCTTAGATAGCAATAAGATCTGTTGTAAGTGCAAATTTAATTTATATAGCACCTTTCATTACATGTAAACCCAAAGTGCACACACACACACACACACACACACACACACACACACACACACACACACACACACACACACACACACACACACACACACACACACACACACACAGTAATTAAACTGCCTGAGAGAAAAAAAGGTTTTGAGTTTGCTTTTGAATGTGGACACAGTTGTGCTGTACCAGAGAGCAGGACCACAGTAACTGAAGGCCCCCTCACCAGACCTGGATCTGATTCTGGGTACAGCTAGAAGGCCTCTGCCTGATGACCTGGGAGGCCTGATTGGGTTGTGCAAAGCATTTTGTTTTTGCAGTAATTCCTTTTTGATATGTTGAGTAATTGTCATGCCGTTTTAACACTGTTTAATTGCTTTTTCCTGTACTCTGTGTTCTTTCCTGTGAGCTACTATAATTATATTGTTGGTTTCACAAATGATCCTCGGGTGATTCATCCTTGGATGATGTGACAGCTTTTTCTTGTGTAGACACTGGATGTGGTAGTGCAGGTCCTCTAAGTTTTTCCCTCTATCTTATGGTACTAAATTAAATCTTGGTGTTATATTTGATCAGAATATGTTTCTTGACCAACATATCAAATCACTAACCCGCACATGTTTCTTTCAACTGAGAAACATTGCTAAACTCAGAGCTGTGGTTTCGCAATGTGAACTTGAGATGATCATTCATAGTTTTATATTATGATTACTGCAACTCCATTTTCACCTGTCTGAGCAAGTCTTCCCAGGACCGTCTACAACTGGTCGAGAACTCTGCTGCAAGGCTGTTGACCAGGTCCAGCAGGATGTCGCACATCACTCCTGTTTTATCCATGTTTTACATTACATGTCTTTTTTTTTTTTTTTTTTTTTTTTACATTGGCTTCTGTTCAAGTTCAGCATCGAATTTAAAGTTCTTGTTCTTACATATAAAGCATTGCATGGTCAGGCGCCTGTTTATAATTTAAGGTGACCGTTCCTTTGAAGCGGTAGCTCCGACTCTTTGGAACGCCCTTCCTATTACCTTACATTCTGCAGTCTCAGTTGACGCTTTTAGAAAGCAGCTGAAGACACACTTGTTTCAACACGCTTTTGTCTCATGTTTGTAATTTTGGGTTTTTAGTCTTTTAATCTTCAAGGTGCTATATCAAATAAATTATTATTATTATTCTCTGTGATAGCATACTGATTCTTCCCAATATGAAATCCCCCCCTTTTTTTGTTTCTCTTCTTTGGGAGTCAGAAACTCTGGACTGGTAGGGCTTTAGTGTTTTCCTCGAGGACGCTTCACTAGAGCGAATGCTTTCTTTCGTAAGATTGAACTCCATTTGACAGACAGTATTTATTTACTGCACTGTAGAGATATAGCCACAGTAAACCATCTTCAAGTCTATTAAAAACACATTCATAACCTATAACACAAAAAATAAAAAGAAACATAGTAAAAAAATACTTGGTCTTTACTTAGGCTTTCCTTGAGTGTTTTCATTTTCTGCTATTATATACAGTCCTGCACTATTTAGGAAGCAGGTATTTTACTTTTTACTCCTTTGCATTTATTTTACAATTGTAGTGACCCATTCATTTGCAGATTAAGTTTTTAAAAACATGATCATCACAAAATATGATGCATTAGAATAAACTTTAACTTCAACCTGCTACAATATTAAGATACTGCTTACATCTTAATGCATGAATACTAACAAACTAATAATATAATATATAATGTATAATATAACATTTAGAAAAGGAAAATTCTACACAAAGTACATTTTGCAGATGTTACATGTATACTTTTACTTGAGTACTGTACATTTTGGAATGCAGAACATTTACTTGCAACAGACAACATTTTATACTGCGATATTTTTACTTTTACTCAAGAGTCAAGAATCTGAATACTTCTTCCACCACTGTACCACGGCCACTTAACCACACCCTTGGTTAGTGTGCCAGTTTCACCAGTGAGAATTAACTGCTAATGTAGCATGAAGTAGAAGTACTGTTGCTATGGTTACCTGCAGTTTAATATACCTAGTGCACTGAATAGGGACGGACAGTGGTTACATTTTTTACTGGGCTACCTGATTATCTATTCACTATACACCTCTAGTCCAGTCCCTGCAGCTCAAAGTGCTTCCGTTACACCGGAGGATTACCTGTCACTGTCGTGGCATAACATTTTTCGGCGTCACAAACCGAAAACGCCACAAACGCACCGGTGTTCCTGCTACAGCTTTGACACAGTGCACAAAACTGCAAACTCTGCTGCACCATTCTTATTATACATCCATGTGCTGTACATTCACTTGATATCTTCATTACTAAACTTAAACTCTCTTCTGCCCAGACCGCTCGCTCGGCAATCACCGTCACCACCACGCACACCATTTACTGGCTCTGCTATTCTCCAGGGTTTCCCCACACATAGACTAATGTGTGGCGGTGCGCCGCACTATCACCTACCACCGCACATTGCTTTTTCTTATAAATTTTTTTATGAACGCTATTTAAAACACGTTCAGCTGCATTTCCTTTCCCTGCTCTCCTCCATCTCTCTGTCACTTGCGTATCGCTCACATACACACACACACACACACACAGCTCCTCCCGCCGTGCACACAGCGACTGTCTCCATAAAGGAGAGAAGACGGCTAGCGAAATTCACAAGTTCACGAAAGGTTGGTATCTATCTCGTGAACACCTTTACACAATCTCACATTAAAAAGTGCTATTCAAATATTTTATATTCTATATACAATGTTGTCAGTGTGTTAATGTCGGAGTCCAGACCCAACTCTTTGCAAACAAGCGATTGTGCCCGCTTTAGAAAGTTAACTAGTCGGAAGTTGGCGGTAAAGTGCAGTTGGGTTGTCGAGGTCAAAACACTGTGTAGCAGCTGTGAATCAAATACACTTATTATAAATAATGCTGTGTATTTTTTTTACTCTTACACTGAATGTTTGCTGCTTCAATCCAGATGAGTAGCCTATTGAAAAGTATTTTCCGCGACTGAAAAAGGCACGTGTTGAGGATGAGGACCAGCCTGAACCAGAGGTATCAGTCTGAAACAGAGCTGAACCGTCCGACCAGTGTAACTAGTTATGTTATTAATTTGTTTACAATATTTTCAGGCTTCAACCAGTGAAAGACAGGGTCAGGGAGAGACAGAGATAGATTTGTTAGGCATTGAAGTAGGAGAGGAGGACAGCATCCAACAGCATGTTGTTACGAAAATAAGTCTGTCCGTCTCCGTCTCCCCCCCCCCGACACGGGGCACACAGGGCAACACCCCCGCCACAAATTGCTTTCTAATCTGTGGGAAACACTGTTCTCCGTCCATTCAATCAACGGTGCAGTAGGCTAGGACTAATAGGACAACTGAAATATGCAATGTAATAATTACATACCATTAAGGTAATTCATTTACACACTGAGTGGCTGGTCATTTCTAGTGATAGCCTTCTGACTGTCACGGTCATATGGGCGCGTGGTGTCTATCGTTGTTTGTGTTACCTGGCGTTTGGGTGCCGCTTTGTCAGTTGTTTTTTTTTTTTCACTCTCCGCTGTGAGCTTACTGTAATAAACCCGCCATGCTCTGCTGGGGGACGAATTTTACACAGTCAATGGTGACGAGTCTTCAAGTGCCGAATTAAATTAGTCGTGTTAAATTTATTTATCTTGCTTCCCCCACGAGGTATTTTCTCCTGGCAAACATTGCAGATGGCATATGTAATATCAGTCTCACACACTTTGTAGAAGTTCCACACTGCCGACATGTTTTGTTTTGTTTGTAGTAGCGTGCGCGCGCGTCTTAGCAACTCGAGCAACTACATCTGCCGCTCCTGGCCAATGAGGTGGTTGGGAGGGAGGGGACTTCACTACACATGAACAGGCAGTCAGGCACAGGCACACGGTTGTTGCTCTCAGCCACATGCATGAGAGTGTTTAACCATACGTGTGTAGTAGTTTATCGGCCACTAGAAGAGATTAATGCAGATTGCGCGTTTTTAGTAAATATTGGCCAATAATGATCGCCGGTCGATCAATCGGGGCATCCCAAGTGATACTTCCAATTAAAGCAGAGCAAGGCATATCTGTTATACCCTAGAAATGCCAACAACTTTCTAATGCTATCCACCTTTTGATTTTTACAGAGCAGGACCATATTCAAACAGTCAGAATAATTTATCTAATTGGAGCTTGGGAAAAAGATATGGGTTTCAGATTTACTGGATCAAATTTATGAGCTAGTAGCTTCAGGCTTCAGTGTGTGAGCAGCCTCTATATAGGCAGAGGGATCTTGCAATGCTGTCACACACACACACACACACACACACACACACACACACACACACACACACACACACACTGAGGTCAGAGGTCAACTCATCAGTCATGAGGACATGCTCCAAAGAGCCCCACTCACATCGCCGGTTCACCTGGTTTTAAGCAGCTAGACACACACTTACACACACACTTACAAACACACACACTTGAATGTGATCTGAATAGCTGTCTAACGACCTTGTGCAATCACATCAAATGGCTCTTATGTTGATTAAAGATTAAAGTGCTGATCATTATTCCATCTCTAATCAACAACAATTTTAAAGACAAGAACTTTGCTTTTCTGTTCTTCTATATGTAACCTACTTGTACTACTTTAAGCATCTATTTAGTATCTAATTATCTATGATTAATTGTGATCAGCTCTCCAGTGTAGCACGTCACATGCAAAGTTCATAGTAAAAGATTTAACACTCAAAATCAAGTAGTCTTATTTTTCCGGACCTATCTCCACAGCGCTGTGGAGTAATGTCTGGCTACACCACAGATACATCTGGAATAGGAGAATAAAACACTCTGGGTTGTTTGCATTTCTTTAAACCAATCACAATCGTCTGGGGCGGCGCTAAGTTCCGGATGCAGCGACGTTGGATCTGCAAAATGCAAAAAAAAAAAATATATATATATATATATGCTCACAAAATCACAAATAGGGGGGTATGCTGAGTTTCATATCATTTTAAAATCAATACACTCACTTTGAGTGTTCAGACAGAGGGGTAAGGCTTCACAGTGTAAGGTGGTTGGTGGCAATGTTGTGTTTTATGAGTTACCATTATATATACACATCTGTCTAGGAAAGACTGCAGTGTGGTGGCAGTGTTGTAGTTACAGAGGAAGTTTGAGAGATTTGGTCCCCACAGCAACTGTGCATTGTGTGGCTGTTTCCCTGAGCTATTACTTACTGAGTCATTTTAAGCTTCTCTGGATAAGTATGTCTCTAAAAGCCTCAAATGTAAACATTATAAAAATAGTCCTTTGCCATGTTGACAGTCTGTGTGCCCTTTTTCTAGAAGGCCTCGTGGAGGACGTCTGTAAAAGCTTAAATGAACGTTAATGTTTGTGTCATTGAACTGAATACCATATTAACACCTCATCTGCTCCCAGAAACAGGAGTGCAGACGATGGTGTATAATTTATTTAGCCCTTCAGAAAACCCACCTGAGGTTTTCATGGATTTCACATAAGTTATCTTTCTTTTTTATATAGCTTTCAGGTTTATTTCAGTAAGTTGCAACTTTAGTGTTAGGTGCCATCTAAGCATTTTTGTAGCGGTGGCATTGTTAGCTATGATTGTCATTAAATTTGGTGCAGAAATGATGTCTGTCCTCAGGATGAATTACAATAACTTTGGAGGTCCATTTACCTTATCATCTCGTAAAGCCATCAAACTTTCACTACTTTCACTGTCAATACTTTGGTTAAATGACGTAAAGGTGCAGTCAGTGATTCTAATCCAGTACACTATTTTGGCAAATTCAGTGAATATTTCCTCACGGTCTGATATTTGTTCGTTCTGTGTGTGCGTTGGAAAGAAATCTGGTGTTCATACACAGCCCTGGCACACAACACTATTCTGTTTGTGCTTGTACACAGGACAGGGGAAAGGTCATGGATGTATGAAGAGAAAGGCAGGCCATTTTTACCATGCATATAAATATATTTAATAAATTAAATTTTATTTTTAGTCTGCTTTTAAAACAGTCACTGGCTTGGTTGCAAGCTGCAACTGCAACACAACTCTCTTTAACCCCTCACAAAGAGCTATTGTGAAGACATTTTCACAAGACCCATGACCCATTGTGGTATTTTGTAGGACTTATTAAAAGTAAATATTAGTAGAATACTCACTTTCACTAGCCATGTAAACAGCTTAGTCGGCATATCGTCTTTTTCGGAATTAGGGCAAAAACTGGAATATTATGAGCATGTAAACGTAGTCAGTGATGGTGTTCAGACATACGTGTATTTACGGTAATGTTCCTTACAGCTTTATTCAGACATGACATTTATAGAAAGAGTTGCGTGCTTGTGCAACATTTGGCAGCTGTGAGTTAAAAAAGTTATTATAGCGAGGAAGAAGTGTCTTCTCTTCTCCGACAGGCTCATGGACTTTAAAACTTACGGTAACTCATGGACTTTAAAACTTATGGTAACACTTTCTATGAATAAATGACCATTGTGAGCATGAGGGACCCTCCCCACTGCTTCTGACAGCGAAACTACAGACATGTTCACATCACTTTCATCATCAAGCATTGAATGACAGTACCTCAAGTTTAATTCCTATTTTGCTCACATACTGTTTCTTTTCTGGATATTCATTTATTCATCCATGCAGTTGGCATGAATGAACATGCCAACTGCATCAAGATACATCAAGAGACTGTTGGTGACATTATTATTGTAAGAGGGTTTTTTAACCTCTTGTTCCAGTTGCATTGTGAGGGCAAAATAGTTTCTATAGACTGATCTGATATGTGAAGAACGATATCCTTAAAGATGAACTGAACTGGAATTTGAGTAAAGGTGATATAACAGATGTATTTTATTTCTTCTCATTGGTACAATGATTAAAATGGCTGAATTTGTTAAAAGGGATAAAACGGTACATTGAAAGTGTTGTTGTTGTTACACGGGCGCCGCCATGTTGGAATTCCACAATCGGCTACGTCACTGGCATGGTAAGCAGCCATGGAATGTAAACAGTCTGAGGCTAACGGACATGGCTGAGGAAACGGAAACCAACAGGTCTAGGGGGGGTTCATACTGTATTGCCCCTGGCTGCAGTAATGAATTGTATAGGGCTAAGGCAGCTGGGGTTACGATACATTTCCACAGGCTACCTTTGACAAGGAAACCAGTCCTCAACTCATGGCTAGCTGCCTTAAAACTGGCTAGCCCTCCGACAGCCCCTAGATTTCGAGTCTGTAACGAGCATTTTTTAGCGACAGACTATTTAGAGAGCTGTAATTTCGATTCAACAGGGTCACTGGTGAGGGTTAAGTCCAACAGACTGAAACCTGAGGCCATTCCGTCAATGATCGATTTTACAGGCTACAGTACAGGGCAGACCGATAGAACAACGGCAAGACACTAACACCGATGCTATCTACCGCAGAGACAGGGCGCTGAAACGCTCACATCAGGCAGAGGACAGAGAGGTATGTTTAGCTGTTATCCAGCATGCTAGCAAGTCTACTAGGCAAAGGGCTGGATGTAACGTTGTTGTGACATACACAAAACACGTACATGTTCACTTACACGCACAAATAAAGCCTGACGTGTAGGCTTTATAACGTTCAACAAAACTGAGACTGACACACTGGGCATTCATTGAAATTGAGTCACAAAACCAAGCTAGATACCAAACGATCCAAGCACTTATGTCAAACTCCACAAGCTAGCGCTCCGACCATAGACTGTATAAATAAACCATGACTCCGATGATATCACAGATCAATAATAATGCGTTTCTAGCTGTTAACTAAACCACAGCGGGTCTGTAAACAGAATCCAATGTTCCTTTCTACTCACCCTGAAGCTAGCTGATGTCTCAGGGCACATTGTTCCATTATAAGAGGTATCTGTGCAGTATCCATTTGTGCAATATCCATCAACGACCACAAGGAAAAAATCTGCCAACTCTGCACTAGCCTAAAGTAAACGGCAAAACTCGTGAATCCTCCGTGCATCCGTCAACCTGGGGTGACTCTCCTACGTGCAGCAAACTTTTTTTTATTTATTTATTTATTTTTTAACTTTATTTATTTTGGTTTTAACATTTTGCGTGCAGCTAACTTAACAAGCGATCCCATTGGATGAATTCGTCCAATCACATTTTCCATTTATCTGCCTCGATTTTCTAAAACGCACAAGACCTTTTCTATTTTCTCTAAATGTACACGATATATAAGCAGTCTCTATTCCCTAAAATGCATAATGTGCATGACAGGTAAATGGTCCAGGTTGACCTCTCTGCCAACAGATGGATTCAGTTGCAGTGTCCATGCTCCGGCAGCGCCCACACACACACCAGTCACTTCCCCCCCAAACGATCCGAAGGTGGAGCCTGAAACAGATTGTCCTCCATGTGGTGGTAGTCAGACACTACAGGCCTGTCCCTCACAGGCTTAAATGTGTAACCCATGCCATTAAAATTACTCATTTTCATGTGTATTTAATATGCTGCACTGTAGCCTATATACCTTCGCAGGTCCTACCATGCCAGTGACGTCATCGAAATTGTTAGCGTTCTAATACTAACAAACGTAATTTTTGTGTTGCTTAAAAAAAGCTATATTGATTTTTTTAATTAAAATTTTTAGTGTAATTTATTTTTATTTGTCATAACCAACACGTTATCGTTTATTCTTTCAGTTCAGTTCATCTTTAAAGCCTTAAAATTGGTCTTTCACAGTGTTTGCTAATTTATTAAACTGATTTTGTGCATAAAAGACGATGATTAAGATAATATATTAATTACAGTTATCTTAGATGGCGGTTGAAGATGTGCATTTAATATCTTGGATGTTTTACCTTGTGCTGCTGCAGCCTTTATGTTACTCTGATTGCCATATATTGAAAGCAATACGGAGATGTTGGTCCAGCCTAGTAATCCTCACTGCTGCCCCTAACAGTTGAATTTTGGCAATGCACTGTTTGCGTCTGCCTCATTGTGGTCAAATCCGATAGGTCATTTTATCAAATGTTAAATCTATTTTTCAACAAGCTAGAGCTGTGAATCACCATCTGAGACACAAGGAGCCAGACTATCAGGTGTGTTAGATTTGACTTGGGCAGACATAACAAAAGCCTCTCACCACAAAGATTTGCATTTTTGCATTAATGCCAGAAAGAGTTGTAGTTCAACTTATCTTCTTGTATGGTCTCTTCCATGCTCCTCTGGTATTTAAAGAAAAAAAATTTTAAGATTTATTATGGGCATTTCCACATTTAATGATAGGACAGCTCAGACATGAAAGGGGAGAGAGAGGGGGAAGACACGCAGGAAAACCGTCACAGGTCGGACTCAAACCCTGGACCTTCTGCATCGAGGAATAAACCTCCATATAGGTGTGCCCGCTCCACCAACCGAGCTAACCGGCCACATGCTCCTCTGGTTTTAATTTGTGGCACCACATTGCTAAAGCTATATATGGTTGGCATGATACAGAAGCCTGAGCTATGAAAGGCTAATTAGAGGTGAGGCAGAAAGTTCTTGAAGGACTACTTGTACAAAAGACGGCACCTAAATGAGTTTTTCCTTTCTTGAACTAAAAAAAACCCTACAACATTAAACATAAAATCTAACCGGTTTGTCATTAACAGATTTGAAGGCAGCACACAGTTGCTTTTCTTAATTAATCTTTGCTTTTATGACCATTAATGTTGCTTCTGTTCTTGAGAGATCAGCATAAGATATCATCAGTCACTAATAACATCTCTGAATTTAAACACAACATTTGTATGTTGAATTCTGCTTATTCTTTCCATATATCACCCATCTCCCTTTGATATTGCATAAGTTTGTCATTGGCCAAGTTAAACCCTGTCACAGGAACCTTAAAGCTTTAGTGTGTAACTTTTTGATATTAATGAATGCCCGTTACATTCAAGCCATTGATCCAAATGAGTTGCTACAAAGTTAATTAAGACTATCAGCTCCACACAACTCTCTCTGTATTTCTCAGTATGGCTATGTTCAGAAGATTGTGTCATCTTTCCCGCGCAGAAGCTCGAGTGAAGATAATTACCTCTTTTGAAGAGTCCATCATGTTTTTTTAATCCTCCGTGTCCTCCTTGGCTACTAGCAACTGCGTGGAGGAGGGATGGGGGCACGTGTGCGATTACGTAAGGCTTGTATCATGTGGATGCGCCGACAGTTTTGTTGTCATTACTTAGAATTCCTCATGGGGGAGACAGAAACTACGCACTGTAGCTTTAAAGCCATTCATTTACATCCATGCTGCTCATCAGCTATTCTACAGTCACTGCCATTTTTACAACCTGCTGTCCTGAAGCACTGTTTTATTTTATTATCGAGGTTGTAAAGAAAAAAGATGCTTTGCAGCCAAAGGGTCTGGGAGGGAGTGGATTGATCTCAGCGCTGATATTTCCTGCATTGTTTTCTCACTAATTACCCTGGACAAAATTGACAGTGAAGGCAAAAATCGTTGCGAAAGACACGATTGCTCTTAAGGTGAAAAAATATTAAACTTCACACAAAAAACAACCTTATCTCAGGGGAGGATTGTTGTAATAATGCATCATCTTTAATCACAAACACAAAAGTAATTCCAGTGCTTTATGACAGCAATAACAAGGTCTTGGGCCGTGACGGTGACCATGATGAGAGGTTTGTTTTTTTGTTTTAGCCAAAAGTGGGTTACCACATAGGAGCGTTGCAGATATTCACATAAATTCATCTTGAAAGCTTTTCCCCAAAACCTCATACAAAATTTACATGGACCTCCAGTTTAATTAGTCTGTTTCAGTTTGACTGACAGTTGCTCTCCCCACTGAGGCTTCAAGTATCCTGATAGGTGACGTTACTCTGAGGCGTTACACTGAGGCTTTCTTGTGTACACACAGGCAAGGACAAAAAGAGCAGACATATTATTCACAGCTGGTAAATATTTTATGGAGCGGTTCTGTGTCGCCTGACATTTCTCTTGGCCTCTTCATCTTTTGAGTATGTTATACAAAACGATTTTAAGAGCTTTGTTCCGGAATGATTTATTTACCATTTCAAAATGTGGACACTGACTGCTGGCACGCACATTATGATTTAGTAGCCATCCTTAAATTAGTATTAGGAGTAGGAGTATTTGCCTATAAAAGTAATAGTTTTTGAGGACAAAGTCATTTGGGTTATGTAAGTTTGGTAGCAATGATTTGCCACGGGTGCCCGGGTAGCTCAGTTGGTAGAGCGTGGGCCCATATATATAGAGGTTTACTCCTCGACACAGCGGCCGCGGGTTCGACGCCGACCTGCTGCCCTTTGCCGCATGTCATTCCCCTTCTCTCCCCTTTCATGTCTTCAGCTGTCCTATCAAAATAAAGGCCTAAAGATGCCCAAAAAATTATAAAAAAAATAAAACATTTGCCTCTTGTAATTAAATCCCCCCATTTCGCAGTTGGCCTCACAGCACAATTTCCAAATCTGTCACCTCTACAACTTTGAAACAATGTCCCCATCACCAAACTTTTCACTAATATTAAATATTGAAGATCCATAAATTAATACTGTATTTAAATAAAATGAAAGCAAATAAAAAATTATGCAATTTAATTTAACTTTATCGAGGGTCTGTAAAAGTCTGATAATTAGTGGATTTAGTGTAATATTCTTACTAATTTAATGAATCAACAAAATATATAATTTTGTCATTTAAAAAGTCCATTATTTGTCTATGATGCCAAGCCTTTTATTTAAATAGTTTAATATTAGTATAAGTAGTATAAGTATAAGGTTTGAATGAACAATACCAGACAATTCAAACGCAATAAATAAAAATAAATAAACAAATAAAAAAATGCCTATTGCAATTTCCTGAGCCAAAAGTGACATTTTAAAATAGCTTGTTTTGTCCGACCACCAGTCCTTAATCCAAAAATATATAATTTACTAATTATAAAAATTGTTCCTTTTTTATGTTTTGTTTTTTTGGACTAATAGGCTAATCAACTAATTGTTTCAGTTATATCAAGTATCCTTTCTTCCCCAATGAACATCTCATTTCTAAAGGATGCTCAAGTTGGAAAAGAAAAAGAACAGTAGTGTGTTTTTATTGTGTTGTGTTTTGACAGTACAAATGTTAGTTATTATGGGATGATGGTGAAATACTGGTAGAATAGAAACCGTAACACCAGAGCTGACCTCAGGCTTGGCAATATGATGACAGCCGCAAAAGTTTGAAGTTTGGACAGAGTGACTCCAGAGAGAGAGCAAAGCTATTTCAGCTTGATGCTAGGACCGATTTGTCACGTCACATGCAGTCGGAGATGACATTGATTAGATGTACGACTGATTCAAAGAAAACAAAACACAGTGGAGGTATGTCCCGAAACCTGTCAGTAAAAGACCTTCCACTTCTTCTGCAGTGCAAAGTCGAAAAAACTCAAAGTAGGAAAAGTTGGAGGTTTTACTCAAATTAAATCATCCTCCAAACAATAATTTGATCTAAAAACGCCATTTAAAGTTATATTCTGCAACAATGAAAGCTAATTTCTCTGTGTGGAAGTATACATATAATCTCACGTTGTAATTCACTCCAGACGATTTTGGTGAGAAATGCAGCTGCTCAGCTCAGAACAACAAGTATTCAAAGAGGGCCATAAAAACTATCACCTGTTTGGCAGCATATTAGTGTGTTCACTGGGTTTGTTTGTTTTTGGAGGAGGAAAAAAATGAATATCCTAATATTTTTCAGATGGCTGAGCAGTTTATGATTGAGTCTTGTAATTGCTGATGGTAAGTGACACCCCATTGCTTTCAAGATGGGGTTTAAAGCCTTGCAACAAGAAACGCTACCTTCAAGGCAATTAGAAGGACACACTTCCCTGAATGAGAGAAAGCATGCGGACAGCCACCCGTGAGGCGATTGACAGCTGATGTTGTGTCTGCTTTTTCTTTCTGTAAAGGCTGTGTCAGAACAAGCATGTCACGATCATATGAAGGGGTGGAGGTGGGGTGTCCTTACCAGTCTCCCCTAGTGGAGGCCCACTTCTAAAGCTTATACTTGAAATACGACACACCACTGTAACAAGTAACAGCTCATTTGGGGAATAAATGGCAGAAATCACTTTTCCTTCTTCCTTTTCTAACCTTTTAAATTTAACCAAAGCAAAAGCAAAAACTGCACCTAAATGTCCAAAAGTGGTATTTGATGATTGGTTGAGTCATTAGAAAGCAGCATGATGCAGGTTTCTATTAGCAGCATCCATCTAAAGACCAGAGGACATGAAATGACTTGCAGGGATTTGCACAATTCCCCATGCCTCCTCTGACCTCGATCTAGTGTGCTTAAGCCGGGCCCCTGAGAAAAGCTTGACAACTGCATTCACTCACTTTATTACCATGGGACTACACGGCATCAGCTGCAGGACACTAATTCATGGCTGGGCTACATTTTGCATAAGTACCTACAGGTCAAATTCATAAAAAAAAATTCACTACAATTTCCCTCCAATAGAAGGTAACTCACCTCCAGAGGCCTGTGCAGTAGAAGGGAGAATTATCTAAGAGAGGAAAAAGGACGAAAAATAAAATACAGACAAGCCTTTTCAAAAAGTAATTTCCTTGCACTTGGACCATATAATACAAAGCTAAGCTGAATTCTGTTCTTTTTTTTGTAGATTGAAAGTCACATCTGTATCAAATACCCTGCAGGTTTAATAGTGAACCGTGTAAGCCGATCCTCTACATTTATGGAGCCTCCTAAAAACAATTCAAAGAAATCTCCCAGAGCTTGGCTAAAAGGAGGAAAGACCACGCTAGGCAGAATAACTCCTACCTTCTGAATCTTACAGAGGAAGTAGGAACATTTAACAGAAAGAGAAAATGGAAGTGGAGAAGATCATTTTAACCTGTAAGGAGGTACAGGTATGACCAGATGATACAAAGCCACTTGTATTATTAATGAGCCCAGCTGCATGGAACACAATTCAACTCAAGTAATAAATACAACACTGACAAAGTCTGTGTACTCTGTCTGCAGTCTGCAGAGATGGCACACACCTGGAGGTGAAACTCCCGCCTTTGTCCAGCCACTGCACAAAATGACTGATGTATTTACAGTATGAAAGACTGTGTGATCATCATCAGAGGCACTTTCTTGTGACTAAGTGCCGCCAGCAAACAATCCACATAACTTCCCTGCTTTGCGTTCATTTATCATGACCTCATTTCCCGAGTACATTTCAAACCATTCAATATTTCATAAGAGTTGTAAGAGAAATGTGTAATATTTACTATCTGGCACTGTGGGTGAGCGTTCCATATAAAAACAGCAATCCTGGCAAGAATTTCATTACAGCTCTTTTCTGTGACAAATAAAATCATCTTTTATGGTTTAATGTTCATTTCATATTTATAGTTTTTGGTTCACATGCAGTGCAAATGCGATATGATTTACTGAAAACAAAAAGCCGTGCTTTAAGCCAGCTTTTCCACTTGTATTTGCACTGAATGTTGGTCACAAAGAGAGAACAGACTAGCTAAGTTATTTCCTCAAACACTCTCAAAGTCCACATGCAGACACACACTCATTATATCGCTGCTGTGCATACTTTCTCCTGGCTGATCTTCATACAGCCCAATCCCCGTACAGTTTGCCTCAGGCCTCCCACTCGGCCCATCCTTCCCTTCACATAAAACTGGTCCTAATCAGAGCTTCCTTCGCCTGCTGCATGTGGCCATGTGTCCCGGAGCATCACCCGCCAGCCGAGACAGCACAATATCCACAGTACTCCACGGGAGCACCCTTTGCTCGCCTGGTCAGCGGGCGAACGTGCAGCGTCAAGATGACATGGCCATATGTTCATACCCTTCGTTTGCCCGCTCCGGAGAGATTCTCTACCACTTCATCTGTGGTGTGAACTGTCAGTTTGCCCATGGTGGGTGGATGGATTAAAACTTCATCAACATAGTTGAGGAAGCTGTCAGGCCCCTGAATCACCTTGCAGTGATGTGTGTGTGACCCGATTGATCCACCGCTTTATGTGCATATTGACTCAAGTATGCACCATACTCAGGGGAGACACTTAGGCTCTCTGGCTGCCATGTAACATCAGGAATCAGCAGAGCAGAGAAAAAAAGGCAGAGTATTACAGTTAAGGCATGTTCCATTCACAAGCTGAGCTGGCACAAGACCAAGTCACCCGTTTCAATACTGGTTTGTCTTTACACCTGTAAATGTTACAAAACCAACAGTTCCCACTAGTTTGACATAAAGCCAGGCTTTCAAAAAATGTAACCCATTGTAGTTTTAGGTGTAATTTGGACAGTTTTAATTTAATTCTGATCTACGTTAAGCACTGAACGGGTTGATGAGCACAGCTGGGAGGTGGCCATAAAGTGCCACTATTCCCATAGTTGCCTGGAGCAAGCCAATTTGCTCCTTGTTGGCACACTTCACAAAATGTTGATAGGCAAATGCAATAGAGCTGCACATAATGAGGATTTTCATATCAATTCATTTATTTTTTCAATTGATGTGTCTATAAATCAGAAAATAGTGAAAAAAATGCAGATCACAGCTCTTGTTTTCTTTAAGTGATATCTTTAAATAGACGTCAGACGTGTAGAATGTCAGAAGATATTCAATTCCAGTGAGGCTAAACAGAACTTGGCATTTCTACTTGAATAAATCAATTTTCTGGAATTGATTAACCGATTGTTCCAGCATTAAAAATAGGGCTGCAACTAACAATTATTTTCATTATCCATTAATCTGAAGATTATTTTCTTAACTCAATGATCCATCATTTGAGTTATAAAATATCAGAAAATAGTTAAATTGGTGGTTTTATCTAACCAACACTCCAAACTCAAAGATATTTCATTTACCAACATACAGAATATGACAAAGAAAAGCATCAGATTGACAAATTGTTTTAGCTCCACACTGTAGATTAGGCTTCTGTTGGCTTTGTGTCTACCATTGTATTAATGATACTGTTAATACTAATAGTAATTCTGTTTATATTCTATTTTATTTTACTTCTATTGGCCAAATACTTTTAGAACAGAGCAGTATCAGATGATGCATGTATGAATGCAGTTTTCATTTGTTCAGTGTATCAGTTAATTTGTGGGTTTGACATGATGTCGCTTCTGTTTGTTTGTATTTTTGTACAGTATGTTTCCAAAATAAAATTGCAGCACATTCCTCGTCGGTGGAACAACCTCTGGACAGGCAGTGTTGGGAGAGGGATTAGATGTACTCTCACAAGGATGCTAATAAATGAAGAGACAGGAACGGAGAGGAGATTGTGTTTGCGAGAGAGAGAGAGAGAGAGAGAGAGAGAGAGAGAGAGAGAGAGAGAGAGAGAGAGAAAGAGGGGTGGGGGGGTTTAAAAGGCACAAAACGCAGGGAGATTTTACTCATGAGGGAAGTTGAGTGGAGAACTAGGAAGTATTTTCCCTCAAGAGGAAACCAAGTCTTGTTACTGTAAAAGCAACTGACCTTGTGGCTTCTGTCGGGAAGGAATGCATGCAGAGGAGACAGACCAGGAGATAAACAGGAGCCCTTGCCCATAGAGGATCACCCTCCAGTGCATACACACAAGCTCCCCCTCCCTCCCTCCCTCCCTCCCACTTTCTCTTTCACTCGCCCACTTACTCAGTATCGTTTCATCTCTCTCTCTCTCTCTCTCTCTCTCTCTCTCACACTCAGTCGCTGTGCTCTGACAGATGGGGATATACTGCCAAGGAGGACTTAGGGGCGAGAAGAGAAGTGTTTCTTTTCTTCTCTGGTGTGTTTTCTTTCTCTTCCGTCTGGCTTCCCTCATGAGCTGTTAATTTAAGCCCCGGTCCTGAGGATGAGGAGGATCTATTTGTGAGGAAGTCGCAACAAAGGAAGAGGAAACAAGGAGCAACAGGGTGGTAAATTCTGCGAGCGCGAGTGAGCGAGAAGACCTTTTCTTTTTCTCCAGACTCGAGCAAAGGTTAGTGAGGAAAGCTGCTTATCGTTAAAACAAACATTGCCTGCTGTTATTGTTTTATTCTCGGTTCTTTACTTTATCTCTAACAAGACATTTCCTATTCAAAGCTTTTCATATGCATGTGCTTTCCATCCCTTAGTGTCTATAAAAGCTTAAATTATTTGTCAGAGAGCAGTTTTCTAAATTGAGAACAGTTCTCATAATTAAAAGTCCCTTAGTAACATTTTTCATACAGTAAGTCCCCAGGTTGGTTACTGAAGTTTCTCTCTAGGTCAACACGACTGTATCATTTCCCAAAGGTATACAGTATGGTTCTCAGGTGGAAGTCTGTCCTTTGGTGAGGTAGCAGCGAGTGAGCTGCAGGAAAAGGTGAGGACAGCTCGCTCTCGTCAGCCGTCACTCTACACAGGAGGCAATTAAGCGGGATTGGCAGCCGGTGCTGCCGGTAACTTGGAAACAGCCGTGTGGGGGACGCATGGTGGCACATAATAGGATTTAGGGGGAGAGAGGAGCAGAGGAGGAAGGAGATTCCCTTTGTTCAGTCACACAAAAGCCTGCTCTTCTGTGAAAAATTCTGCTCTCGTCTGTGTGAAAACTGGCCCAAGGGCACTAGTTGTGAGCTTTTATGATTTTGAACGACAGTGAACATTGTTCCGAGTGTGTGTACTGCAAGCGCATGTGCGTAGAAAGTGTATGTGTGTTCATGCATGCACATGGAGAATACGTCTCTTGGGTGTGTATTGGAGGGAGTGAGTCTCTTAGGTGAGCTCTCACGTTTAATTACCACAAGTGGAAGAAATTACTCATGCTTTAAACTAGTCAGACAATGGGAGAGTAGGAAAAATTCATAAAAACATCATGGCCCATATTGTGATTGCATATTGTGACTCCTGGATGAACCATTGTGTAATTTCTGTAACGAATGGATGAGCAATTGTGTATGCGTTAAATGAGCGACCTAAGGACTATGCCTTTGTTCAGGCTGTATTTATTTACAGTATGCAATCTTAAAATTTCTCTTTTGAACCAATAAAGACCTGTTCTGCTCACCATTTGGTACAAAGCCTTCTCAGCCATTTTCAGCGTGGCTAAGATAAGTGTGCCTGGAGATGCTGAGGTTGGCCTCTGGCTCCTGGGAACAAAAGCCTCTGACGCAGGCTGATGAACAGTGAAGTTTTTTAAATATTTACTGTTGGGTAGGGGTGGAGGGCAATTTGATTCAAATGTATTAAAGAAAAAAAGGAGCATTGTGTTCTCAGTGTAAACACAGGTGGAGGCACGTCAGGCAATTATTCTGAACTGTGTGTTTTGACACAAAAGGAGAGATATTGCATAAGCATAAGCTTAACTGTCGATTCATTTCAGTGACAGTGAAGTGTTGGGTCTATATCTGGCAGGATGTATTTATACAAAAAACCCTAAAATGAAGAATTTGCCTTTAAAAAGGATTATTCAGCAGCAAATTAGTGAGGTGACCATGGTTGCTTTGTGTTTAGTCTGGACATTATGTTTTTGTCACATAATCTCAGTCACCTCCATAGCAGTGACCGAACATAAGCGAGGTCCGGACAGTTGGGTCTGGCCATCAGTCATCAGTAGAGGATTGTTTCCTGTGTCACCTTGTCTCAGGCACGCACACACCCACAGTACTGCCACACAGGGCCAGTTATAGTGAGTCCATCAGTGGCTCAGTGACATTCCCTGCTAGGAGGAGTCATTGACATTGAGAGGGTTTTAATATCTGCTTGGTGCACACATTAACTCCCAAGTACAGTATACACACTCACTTTCCCCCCAGGCATGTGCACCAATATACACATGCATGCACAAAATAACTCATATATATACACACACACACACACACACACACACACAGTGTTGTTTGTGGGGACCCGTCATTGACATAATGCATTCCCTAGCCCCTTACCCTAACCTTAACCATCACAACTAAATGCCTAACCTTAACCCTAACCCTAACCATAACCATAACCTAATTCTAACCCTAATCCTACAACCAAGTCTTAACCCTCAAACAGCCCTTTAAAGTTGTGGGGTCCAGCATTTTGGACCCACAAAGCTATCCAGACCCCACAAGTATACTGTATTCCCGGTTTTTGGACCCACGAATATAGTTAAACAAGAACACACACACACACACACACACACACACGGGGAGGCGGGGTAGGAAAAGGTGTCGTGACCGGTGGCTTGGCAGAAGCCCTCAAGGTGAAAATTTTGAGTAAGGAGCATTTTAAATTCAGAACAGATGATCAAACTGGTGTCGTTACTGCAGAGTAGCTGGCGGCACCAGATGCAGGCACTCTTTTGGCAAAGGAAGAGTTTTTGGTTCCTGAATCTCAAACATAAAAGTCAGAGGCGAGGAGCAGAAATGAATATAACTGTGGTATCATCATCTCACGGATGGTGGTTCTTATCACGGTTCAGAGTCCAAAAAAAACCTCTCAGCTATACCGAGCTGCATTTTCTGTCACTGCACACCTAGGACAATCCAGCCCTATATCTAGACGTATCAGAGTGCAGACAGAGTAGGTTATTTACGAGCGAGCACAAATTGAAACTGTATTTCAGAGTTTATCTTTTGGTCATCGTAAGATTGAAGTGTGTCCCCAGTTTATCACACAAAAACAGAAGGCAATTTGACTGGATATTTTGTCAGATAAGTAACTGTATATTCCCAAATGTCTCTAATGAAAAAGAGTATTATACTAAAATATCACTTATTACCTACCATCCTACTAAATCAGTATGAGCCATAAGGAAAAACCGAAAACAACTGGAACCCGTGTACCAGCTCTTTATCACTCATGTACAGCTACACAACAGTTTCACTAACAATCTATTATTTTCAGCTTAGTGATAACTCTTATATAAACATTTTTTTTGCCTTCCACCCACTGAAATCTGAAACAAATACATACATTCTGAATTTGCATGAAAAAAGGGCAAACAGATCCATTCTCTAACAACATAGAGGGACAGAAAATGTACCTGTTTGACATTTGTGGGTAAAATGGAGAACAATCTACAGGTGGACGGGGCCACATGAGCCCAACTAAAGGGCACACAAAATAATTAAAAAAATTAGCACTCCTTTTCCACTACCCTTTTATGAAAGAAGTTATCATTAGGGCTGTTACAAATAATTTGCATCATGCTGAACCTGTTGATTATTTTATTCATTAATCATCAAAAAATGTCAATTTTCTAGAGCTGGAGATGAGGTCTTCAAATGGCTTGTTTTGTCAAGCCAACAGTTATAAACCTAAAGATATTTAGTTAATCACCATATAAAACAAGGGAAAACCCTAAAATTCTAACATTTTAGAAGCTGCAACAAGCACATTTTTTTTATATTTCTACTCAATAAATGCCAATCAATTAATTATTAAATTGTTGGTGATTAATTTTCTGACAGTCGACTAATCGATTAATTGACTTTCAGTACTAATTATCATATGGCATCTAGTTTATTATGAGTCTGGATTACGTTCTGACTGCAGGTCAACCATACCGTAGTTTAACTCGAACTAGCCTCAGACCACAGAGTTCACGTGGACTCGAGTACAGTGTCCTGGTTTGGTTTGGAGTTGTACAAAATCTTTACATGAATAGTTCCATGATTCAGAATAAACTGCCAGTGTGAAAGCTAAACCTAAAGACATTGAAATATTTCTTCTAATGTTGGTTATAGGTTTCCATGCTCTTTAGAAGCTAAAAGTTCAGCACCGAGACACTTCTGTTTGCACATCTGAACAGAATAAAGGCTTTTATCTGACTTTCTGAGTGTCCTGGATCCTCTCACCCCCCTCCCCCCACACAAGAATATCATATTGAACAGTTTCCAACTGAGAGTTTAATTGTTCAATATCAACAGCAGAAATGGCAGCCAAATAATTACATTCTCCAACCCAAAATAAACATCAGCATGTAGTCTCTCAGTGCGCACAGAAGTGTCTTGTTTTCCGATCTGCGGTGCAGAAAACTGCATTCATTTGGTTTATCTGGTCTGTCATCAAGACATCTCTCTCCCCAGGATTCACACTGAGTTCCCCTGCCCTGGGCTTGGCTATGTGTGTGTGTGTTTGTGTACAGTAAAGAGAGCAAGAGTTTGTGTACAGTATGCATGTGCATACAGTGTGTGGGTGAGAATGTAAGTGTGTGTGTCTATAGTTATGTGTGTGTGAGAGAGAGGCTGACAGAAGCCGGTTCCTCGATGAATATCTCTCTCTCTCTAACCATTAGACGCTGGAAGCTGAAAGCCAGCTAGCAATTTGTGCCATTCTACTGTCAATGCTAATATCAGTAGCCTGCTCTACGTGGATGCATGCATCCTGACCCCCCTGGGCTTACTGTAACACAACCATACATGTCAAAACTGTTTATTTGCTGCTGATAAAACAACCCATTAGTTTTTTTCACTACATCTAAATATCAGTATGTCGAGGTGCATTTATTTTCCCCCTCAATGTGTGTATGTACATTGCTTTGAGCTTTGTTGTTGTGAGTTTAAGATGGGAGAGGGTATTTTCTTTATGAGAGTAAGGAAAGCATTTCCTCTGTTTGTGCAGCTACTGAAATGAGAGGCTGAAGGAATAATCAAATAACGGACATGCTGTTGAAATTCAGACACAGGTTCACCCAGTGGCTGTTTTGAATATTAATGCACTGTTTGGTGTGTGTGTGTGTGTGTGTGTGTGTGTGTGTGTGTGTGTGTGTGTGTGTGTTCAACACAAAAGTGAAGAAAAATTACATCGATTCAGAGTCCTTTGAGGCTTTTGTAGTATTGACCGAGCTGAAACTGTTCACTCACACATGAATGATCATTTGCGAGAGGAAAATGTAATACCTGGGGAAATCAGAGGTTAGGTCCATTATGCAAATTAGTAGCTATGCTTATTGCTCATTCCCATGCATAAATAATAAGCTCCATCTGTATATTGTACTCTTTTCAATGTAATCAGTTCTTAAAAACCTTCTTTTCTCAAGGGGGATTTTGAAAAAGAGAATTAGCCATAATATTGACATTTAAATCTTTATGCATGACCCCACTCTGTCGATTCTCATTATTTGCTGTCTGACCTGTGACCAGAGCAGCTATTCCACTTGGCCTCCTCTTCGACTTGTGTTAAACCTCCAGTTGATCAGTGTTATATGTGACTAGTAATGAGTAATAAGTACAAATATAAATGTTTGTTGTCTCAGAGGAAATTTACCTACATCATTAACTTATAGTAGTAATACCACAATGTTAAAATACTCACAAAACTTGACACAAAGCACTGAATGACCTTTACCAAGATGTACTTAAAAGTTACAAAAGTAAACACTCATTATGTAGAACAACTCTTTTCAAGAAAAAAAAAAAAAATTATATATTTAATATTGCCGGAATGTTATTACTGATGCATTAACATGTAAGCAGGTTGGTGTAAAACAGGTTATTTCATTTGAGCAGTAAACAAAGCTGTGTTGGGGAAAAACAATAAAAATAAATTTTGGCAAACAAGCGACAAGTTGTTTTCGTCACAATTTCAGCTATTATACACACACACACACACACACACACACACACACACACACACACACACACACACACACACACTTTTAGTAAAATCACAACACAGAAATTACAAAAAAGGCAGAACATCAGTGGAATAAGCCAAAGCTTCACAAATCCAGAGCTGCGAGTGGCAGCAGAGATGCACGGGGAGTGGACGAAGGGTTAAATGTCTGTGTCAGACACTGGCTGCTGATTACAGAGCTGGAGGTGCGGCAGAGCCTCTGTCACTTTAGCTCAGCCGTGCAAGATAGAGAAAAAGCTTTTCACCAGATAAAAGGAGTATGTCAAGGTATCAGCTTTAATGCATCTACAGCGTCAACAAGAAGTGGCAAGTGAAAGGACTTAAGGAACAGCTGGGCACGCAACCTCTGGGTGAGAAATAAAGATGCTTGCTTTATTCTTGTAATCACTTGATTTAAGTGATACATTTTTTAATTGTTTTGGGCAGTTTTTCCTGGATGGTTTAACAATCAAAAATGCTTTCTGAGCAAGCAAGTTCATTCTTGATCTTCAGGAACAGTATCTACAACAAAATTACCTAATATTCACTCTGTTTTAGCTCACTTTTTGGTCTGCTCCTGAGATATTGTATATAGTGGGTTTTTAGAGCTTTTTCACTGAAAACAGCTGCCTGCCGCAGTAAGAAAACAACAATATATCGGTGAGAGTTAACAGTAAAGTTTGGGGCTGGACAGCCACACAATGAGCTGAAACGTGTTATGACTTAACTCTGGAAAGCAGAGAGGCGCTGCAGATTCAGGTGCTAATTCTTTGTAGGTTCATCACTATGGGCGACCCTTTTCACATTGGCTAATAAAATATGGAAGTTTTTTTGACACCTGAGCCTAATCTATTTACTGTTGAGGAAGGTGAATAGTTGTGGACTTTTGAGTTGAGATTTTGTCACATTGACTTTTGTTATTTTAGGCATATTCCAATTATGTTCTGAATGATTTAAACTGTAGATGGAAATGACAAACAACAACCGTTTACAGCTTTGAAATGCCATAAAACCTCAATGTTTATTTTACCTGTTTATTCAATATTCCTTGTTTTAAAAAACAACTTCATCTTCCTCTGAAAGGGTCTGATAGACTACCATAATTCCATAAGTGGGCCTATGAACCAGTAGTCATGGGTAATTATCTGGGGTTTGTCATACCCACTTAAAACAATGCATTATTTCCGTTTTCTCTTTCCACTGGTGGTGGACCTGATAGTTAAAACAGAAGACACAGTGATGCTGCTGTATGCGAGGCAGGAAAAGCCTTAATGTGGATAAAAGCTGTGTGTGTCTGTGGGAGATTGGGCTTTTGTCTCTTAAGTCAGCTACCACTGAGACTTCTGCTTCACATACTGTAATGGCACACATCAGAAAATCCTCAATACAGGGGGTGTAAACTCAGCTGCTATGTATGTGTGTTTGAACATTTGTCTATATTGTAGCACCATACATATGCTGTATGTACCCTCTATGCTAACAGAGATAATGTGTTATTTAAAAACTCACTATAATCCATGAGTCATTATGGGCTCAAATTACTGTAATTGTTTGATTCACCGTGTAATATAACGGCTCACTATAATCCCTTCATTCTCCAATAATGACTACTAATTTAAACAGACACAATGACCACATCCACATATTATCAGTGAATAACAGCAGGTAACTCTACTATTGTTCATTATGATAATAATTTAAAAAAAATCATTCCACACTCACAGAAATCAGCTCAATGGAGTCCTTTTAGTGGAGACGTAAGAGCATTTAGCACACATTTATAATATTAGAGCTTAGAGTTGAACTCACTGACATTCAGGGAACATTTCAGGACATTATAGGAAGTAATCTGCCAAACCTGTGCAAACCCGAGTTGAGTTCACTCCCTGTTGGGTCAAACCCAGGACAGCCTCATTATTGAGGTGCAATCCCACTACGACGTCCACTCAACCAACACTTCCAGTAATGATTGCTGGAACTGCCCACAAACGGTTTCTTGCATTTTAAGGTTTTTCTAACCGGCAATATAAACAGGCTGCCAAAACAACATGAGTGTTTGGATGTGAAGCAGTGTGGAGTATTATCCGTTCTCATCTGAGGTATTTCTGGCAGTACAATGTGGCCACTGCCCTCGGTGACCTCTGGGACCTCAAGGTGTACGAGAGCTCTCCAGGTATCTGTCACGGCTATTTCTAGGCTATGGGTTGCATGGGGTTTGGTCTGGGGTGTTAAACCTCTTAAAACAGACTATTGTTCTGGAGGGTTATCTGAGGGTAAACTCACACCCAACTTGTGTGTTCAGTGAGCCACTTTTGGATCTTGTAAAAGGTTTTTACAACTCTATTTCTATTGATATTTTTTAATGCAGTGTGGGTCGACATGGACAACATAATAGTTATAAGTGAGCAGGGTCTATGTAACATCTATGTTACATCTTATAAGTACATATATTTCGTCATTTATAGATATTCCTTCTGTGCCATTTAGTTTATCCAGGATTTTGCCCAGGTGAAATGTGAAAAAAGAGCAATCAACTTCTAATCCAAGAATGTTCATTATTTCTTTAGCAATCTAGCCAATCTGAAAAAAAAAAAAAGGTCAAAAACCCCTTTGTAGAAATGTCATTCACAAAGAGTAGGATCTCTTTTCGTACTTTTCTGTGCAGAGCAAAGTGTGTAACCATACACCAAACACAAACTATACCTCAGTGTTTTTACTGTTTCAGGCTTTGTTAGGGAAAACTCAGGAGCAGCTAGTGCCAAACCAAATCTGAGGATCTGTGTATTTTCATGAGGCATTTATCTCCTGCTGAAGCTGTCAAGTTCGGGTTATGCAAAGATAATGATGGCGCCATAACATAGATCTTGTTGTTTCAGTCCAGTCTCTCGGGAATAGGGTATCTGTGGGTGTATGTGTTTGTAAGTAAGGTGTGTGTGGCCCTTTGGCCTTTTTCCGTTTGATTTTCAAAGGAGATGGTCCCTTTAACTTTTGCAACTCAAAGACTTAGTGATGGAGAATGGCCGAATAGAACTTCTCTGTCACTAACCTACCTGGGAGCGACCTCTATGTTACCAAAGTTTTCCTCTTGTCTAATCTTAACAACTACATGGATTTTCAGGATATTCCACCTCAGGCTTGTTTATTGTTGGTTTATTAGTATTAAATACCGTGAGACAACTGTTGGATCAGAACATTTTATTTTTGCAAAGAGCCAACTTTTGGTGCAGTGTTGCCTCACAACCATGGTGGTCTGTGTAAACCTAGAATATTAATGCACGCCATAGGGGAGAAAACAAAGATTCACAAACTGCTGTGTTTTAACTGCAGTTTTGTCATCCATTACTGTCCCATGTCATGATTTTTCTCTTTCTTCATTTTTGAAATTCCCACCAGGCTATTTGTCTGTGGGTAGAAGCTATTTTAAAACCAGGGTCAGGCGGATGATGACGTGGAATGTTTCTAAGAGAAACCAACTGAGCCCAGAGTGGGGTGTTAAAGCAAATCCAAACTTGTGTCTGGGAGATACTGTCCTGTCTGTCTGTATCACAGACACCAAATAGTCGACAGGATATGTCTCCTAAACCCCCGAGCCAAAACAAGTCCAGTTATTCTGCAATGTCACAGTCCCACTACCAAGGAAAACCGAATTTGAGTGCCAAAGCACTGATGCGTTGACAGATGAGAGGTCTCTGTGTAGCCTGCAGGCAGCTCAAACCTTGATGGAGCTGCGAGTGTTGGGAGCTTCTGTGGAACTATTCCTGGAAGGCTTTTTGTGGCCTTGAAAGTGACTCAACTGCGACAGCTACTGCATCTCTGTGAAATTTAACAGTTAAACTCAACAACACCCAATCCTCTTGAGTTGCTTGATCAAAGAAAAACTGACTAGTAGAGATGCTGCTCAGGGACAGCAAACTCGAATTGAAAGTGGGGCTGTGACTAAAGCTTATTTCCATAATCAATTAATCCTACTTTTTTGATTAATCGATTAATCGTTTAAAAGGAACCCTGACTAGTACGACATGTTGGCCTTATAAGATTAACGTGGGCGTCAGCTATGAAAAGGTGGTACAAAAACACTCCAAATGTTTTGTTTTTTGTTAAAAAATGCAGAAAATCTGTTTCCTCGTAGGCCGCCATGGTTATTTACGTCTCAATGCATTCTGGGGTAGTGACGTGTATAGGTTGTACCCCAACGTACCGGCTATTGACAGTACAGTAACAGCGAGATGAACACGTCTGCCATTCAGCCTTTTCAGTTTGAGGCTTAAAGGACAAACCTAGGGGTTATTAACAGATGTGTACATGTTTTCATCCAATGTGTTTGGAGCTTCAACGAAGCTAGCGCGGACCGCTGGTTAGCTTACAACGCTAGCTAGTATTCAGGGCACAGGGAAAGTAAAAACCAATCGCTATTTATACCACTAAAAAGGCTCAAAATATCACCAAACTTCAACGGTAGCATAGTGAGGGTCCCTACATGTTAACCGAAGCATTGAGAACTTTGTAAGTGTACAGACAGTTTATTGAACGAAGAGCTGCGGGAGCTCCGTGAAAGGGCTCATGTTCACGTGTTCATCTCGCTGTTACTGTACTGTCAATAGCCGGTATGTTGGGGTACAACCTATACACGTCACTACCCCAGAATGCATTGAGACGTAAATAACCATGGCGGCCTACGAGGAAACAGATTTTCTGCATTTTTTAACAAAAAACAAAACATTTGGAGTGTTTTTGTACCACCTTTTTATCATGGATGTATTAAGAGAACTGGATACAGTGTTCGGCGGGAAGCCCCGTACGTTCCAATGAGAGTGCTCAAAAGCGCATAAAGCAAACATGGAGCTCGGCTCTTCCGCATTGTTGGCCCATAACGCTGGTTGGCTCACGATGGGCATGCGCACTAGCAACAATTTGTTTGCGTTGTCGTAGCAACCGGTAGCAACATGCGTGTTCATGAGCTTCTCTGTCGTGTCTCTTACTGGCGAACTCATGAACTCGCCGTTTTCATTGTCTAAAATATTCACTAACGTTAAACATTGTTTTCGTTGTTCCCTATCATTTACATGCTTAGCTAAATAAACGATAGATGTATTTAGCTAGACAACCAAGGAGATTTAATAATTATGTTGTGCTACTAGCTAGCTACCTACTAACTAGCGCTAGCTAGCTGTTAGCCTGCAGTTTCGTGAACAGAGCTCATCCATGGCTTCAGCTCTCATCCACGTTACAAGCTTTACAGCATACAGCCCTCGGATGTATTATAAGAGAACCAAGGCGATGTAATCACTATGTCTGTAGTAACGTTATGTAGGCATATAGCTAGCTATGTATAGATCTTAATACAGCCATGCTAGCTACCCCTGATGTTAGCAACTAGCTAGCTAGCCGATCGCCAGTTTGGGAAACGCTAATGATGTTACATCCACGTAGCTAACAGGCTTTACAGCAGCTACATACATCCCTGGAATGTATCATGACTTCATAAGATAATACCATGGACGTATTAATAGAACACATGGTGAATTACAACCATTAGCTATATCCATTATTACAGCTAGCTACATGAGCTCGGGAGAACAGTCATGTGAGCGGGCAGGCGCAGTCCACTATGCGCGTTCATCATGTCAAATTTAATAATTCTGGATTCGCTTCTAGTGAATGTTAAAAATGATAAAAAAGTAACGTTTTAAACAAGGACCCTTTCAGTGTTCGGGCTGGTAAGTTGATATACCCAGAAACAAATTATCCGCTGAAATATAGACGTTTCTTTCGCCATGCAAAGTCTATGTGAAAAGGCTTTCTGGGCCATGGGGTGCAGTACCACCGTTATCCGCTAAGCCCATGGTGGCTTTTAGACTCGGCGCTCTTCCTGGGGGCTTGCTTTTTATAGCTGACGCCCACGTTAATCTTATAAGGCCAACATGTCGTACTAGTCAGGGTTCCTTTTAAGTCCATACAGTGTCAGAAAATTGTGACAAATGCCCAAAGAGACATCTTCAAATTGCTTATTTTGTCTGACCAGCAGTCCAAAAGCTATGGTATTCAAAAACATATCCAGTTAATAAATGAACCTTGTCAACTGCAGTTTCGGGGTTCAAGAATATACTTTTGATCTCAAGTTTTACGTCAACGTAGATAAGAACGAAAGAAAAATAAAAAATTGTGGTGAGATTGTTTTGTCAACTAAAGATATTTAATTTACAATATATTAAACCAAAGAAACAAGCAAATCTTGACATTTAAAAAGCGGAAAACCAGAGATACTGTTGATAAATTTTCTGTCAACTAATTGATTAATCAACTAATAGTTTCAGTGCTAGTCAAAGTAGACATAAGCTAAGCACTCAACTGCTTGTCCTGTTGTCTAATAAAAGGTTTTATCAATTGATACATAACCCTAAATATCTAGTCTCACATGCAGCATCAAGTGAGCTGGATTTATTCATGCAGCATTACATGGAAACAAGACCTTTGTAAATCTGCATTTTATTAAATGGGGCTCCAAAAATGTTCATCCCCCAACTGACTTTGAGACGTTGATTGTATAATGAATTCAACTTATTAGGCTCCAGTAGCTGTCTCGTTTGCTGTCTCTCCCTCACTGCATGCATATATTTACCACCAAGCAAAAAATAATGAAGAAAGAATCGCCCTGTTAAATTCCCATTTGGTCAAGAAAAGATTCTATCAGCTGCTGGATGATACTAATCACTGGGGTGTTTTGATGTGTTATAATTACCCCTTTTCACAGTCTCTACACAGTATGTGGTTAAAACTTGAGAAAATGTATCAGGTTTATTTTCCTGTCACGTCCATTGTTTTGATATTAGTTGCTTATTCAAACTGGAATGAGGCTTGAGCAGTGACACTAGTGGAGGTTTATTTCCAGATCAACTTTCTGCAGAAATTAGAGGTCGACCGATATGGGTTTTCTCTGGCCGATGCCGATGCCGATCTTTAGAAATCAGGGTCAGCCGATGGCCGATTAATGCTGCCGATTTATTTTGGCCGATATGTGCTTGTTTTTAAACCTCTATTTGAAAGATAAAATGTAACACTAATAAATTTCTCAACAAAAACATTTATTGAACACTTCACCAATCTACAATTGTATAGCCTACTTCAATTAAAAATGTATAATGTAAAAACATACTGTATATTGTATAAATAATGTATGAAAAATATATTAAACAAAACAGGTAAGAAGAAAATAAACTTTGTCAAATAAACTTTTAAATGAAAAAAATAAAGTTTAGTGCACTTAGCAGCATTTATTAAACTTCTGAGAATACAAATCTGCAAGCTTCACAGAAAGTGACATGTTATTAATCTCAACACTATTTCCTCCTAACTCCTGTTGAATCACATAAGACTAGGGCTATCTAAAGTCAATTCTTCTTCACCTTGTTTGTTAGATCATTGTTCATTTGTTGAAGTGTTTTATCTGTTGGATCCTACTGTTACATGTCCTGTTGTTCTCATTAGGATCTTATCTGAGCACATTTCTGTCATTCAAACAACTCTAGTTGTAATTTAAAACTCGTCCAGCCAATTTAATAAAATAAAGGGTTTTATTCGTGCTCAAGTCCATAAATGCAGTTAATGGATTCAGGCACGGAGAACTGAAGGCTCTGTTAGCAACGATTAGCTCCGTTAGCGGTTAGCTAGCTCCAGTTAGCTCCGTTATAGGAGTGAGACTGTCACGGACAGGGGTAACAACCAGACTCTGATAAATTACATTCGGGGAGCTTCCACAGCGATGTGGCCGCGGTGTTTTGTACGGTTTTATTAGTACAGTTAATCCCAAGACAAGAACACCAGCAATACGCTACTACTAACGGTAGTGTCTGAGCCTGAAGTGGCTGCGCGAGACACACGGCAAGACTTCACAAGGGGAGGGGCTGGAGGCAGCTGGTCTGGGTCAAGCCCCCAGGAAGAGCGTCAAGTCTAAAAGCCACCATGGGCTTAGCGGATAACGGTGGTACTGCACCCCATGGCCCAGAAAGACTTTGCATGGCGAAAGAAACGTCTATATTTCAGCGGATAATTTGTTTCTGGGTATATCAACTTACCAGCCCGAACACTGAAAGGGTCCTTGTTTAAAACGTTACGTTTTTAACATTTTTAACATTCACTAGAAGCGAATCCAGAATTATTAAATTTGGCATGATGAACGCGCATAGTGGACGCGAGTAGAGCCACGGGACTGCGCCCGCCCGCTCACATGACTGTTCTACCTAGCTCATGTAGCTAGCTGTAATAATGGATATAGCTAATTAAATAGTTGTAATTCACCATGTGTTCTATGAATACGTCCATGGTATTATCTTATGAAGTTATGATACATCCCAGGGATGTATGTATGTAGCTGCTGTAAAGCCTGTTAGCTACGTGGATGTAACGTCATTAGCGTTTCCCAAACTGGCGGGCTATCGGCTAGCTAGCTAGTTGCTAACATCAGGGGTAGCTAGCATGGCTGTATTAAGATCTATACATAGCTAGCTATATGCCTAGATAACGTTACTACAGACATAGTGATTACATCGCCTTGGTTCTCTCTTATAATACATCCGAGGGCTGTATGCTGTAAAGCTTGTAACGTGGATGAGAGCTGAAGCCATGGATGAGCGCTGTTCACGAAACTGCAGGCTAACAGCTAGCTAGCGCTAGTTAGTAGGTAGCTAGCTAGTAGCACAACATAATTATTAAATCTCCTTGGTTGTCTAGCTAAATACATCTATCGTTTATTTAGCTAAGCATGTAAACGATCGGGAACAACGAAAACAATGTTTAACGTTAGTGAATATTTTAGACAATGAAAACGGCGAGTTCATGAGTTCGCCACTTGTAAGAGACACGACAGAGAAGCTCATGAACGCGCATGTTGCTACCGGTTGCTACCACAACGCAAACAAATTGTTGCTAGTGCGCATGCCCATCGTGAGCCAACCAGCGTTATGGGCCAACAATGCGGAAGAGCCGAGCTCCATGTTTGCTTTATGCGCTTTTGAGCACTCTCATTGGAACGTACGGGGCTTCCCGCCGAACACTGTATCCAGTTCTCTTAATACATCTGTCGGTACACGATCCGTTCTGCCTGCACGATCCGTTCTGCACATGCGCAAAATGTTCGCGCATGCGCGGTTGTACGAGGATTTACGACACTGCACGATCTGTTCCACGCTTCCGGTCGACAGCCAAGCTAACGTTAGTTTAGCTAACAGCTAATTCGGCTAACTGCTAGCTGAGACAGCATGTAATAACTTTAAAAGACCCTCAAAATAAAACTTGAAAATAAACGTTGACATATATAACAAACACCTAACATATATAACAGCTGTTACGTCAGTTCTACTTTACTTGTGCTCATTTAAAATGCAATCACTCAGTACTTGTCTTTATTGTTATTACTGTGAAGTCTTAATTTAGCTGTAGCCTGCTTTTCCCATTACGTTTGAGTTAACGTTATTTTAGACTGAATCTAGCTGTCAGCTAGCGGTTAGCCGAATTAGCTGTTAGCTAAACTAACGTTAGCTTCCCGGTGGAGGCTAGCCATAGGCTAGCGTGGAACAGATCGTGCAGGTCGTAAAACAGTATTATCTTGCGCATGTGCAGAACGGATCGTGCAGGCAGAACGGATCGTGTACCGACAACATCCATGGTCTGGGTACGCTGTAAAAAATGTCGCCTATTCATGTTTTTAACACTAGGCTGCCTGCAGATGCGCCTGCCTATTAATCGGCTTGATATACTGGGATATTGGCCAATGCCGATTATGTTAAAAAAAAATGCCAAAAATCGGCCGATAAATCGGTCAACCTCTAGCAGAAATATCAACTAAAAGTCCTACTACAGTAGATTGCCCTAACCTATGTGCTGGGCTGCCATTTCTGCCAGGAATTACAGAAGGTGTATATAAAAAGAAGTTAAATCAGAGTTATTAATCTTAGATTTGGAAGGTTTCTCAGACAAATACCTCTAGTATCATCCAATCTACCTTTATAATCCAAATTGATAATGAATTAAGGGTGTGAGACAAAATGAAGCAGGATGCCGAATGGTTTCCATCAACATGACAGCTCTCAGCAGGTAAACACAGCAAGCCAGCACCAGAGTTTGATTACAGCTCTTCGCTCATCTTCTGTTTGTCGTAAGATAACAAAGCATTACCAGTCAAAAATAGATACAGGCCACCCATGCAGCAAGGTGGCTGCACTGCACAATAGCTGAGACCATTATGTTGCCGTATTTGCCAAACTCTCCACAACAAGCTCTATGGCAACCCTGCTGTTATTCTGTCTTTCAGATTGACTGTATTCATTTCCTGTACACTACATCGTGGGTGCTAATGACTATATGTTACATTCATTCTTATATCTTCTGTGACTTCTGAAACGTCTCCCAAGCAACATGAAGCCACCAGACCAAAACACGTTGCTGCCTCTGGGCTTTATTTAGAATATTTGATCTGGAATATTTATTCAGGTGACTGATTATATAAACCAAAGAGGAACCTCTGTTCATCAGTCAAATTTATGTGTATTTCTGCAGCTCTGAGCGCTAGGTGATACAGCGCAAATGAATAAGCAGTTATTACCCTGACAGTGCTTTATCAGTTTGTAATGGAAAGATACCTGGGCTGTGCCGGTTTGTAGCAAATAGAAAGGGGAAAAAAAACTGGAGACATTCGGCTGGGACCTTTTATGGGTAGTTTTGTTGTATGTTACCTGAATAATCAACACATGATTGACATTTCTCTTGTTTCTTTGACTGAGTACCTTTTTTGTATCTTTGTTTGGATTTTGACTATTTACATTTAATATACATAGTCTTTGTAGTTTACTTTGTAGTTTACTTTTAGACTTGGTCTTGTGACATACACAACTCAAACCTCTGACGCATGCTGTACTACATATTTACCAACCATCCAGGGCACTGCCTCAGATTGCCACACACCAACTCACTGATGCACTGCATACAATTCAGCTCTCTGTGGCAATGATAATCATTAGATCCCAGCTCTAAATCTCCCAACTTAGGCTCGTATCCTATTGGAGCATAGTGGGCCTTCTGAGTAAAGCTCTAATATCATCAAAAATGAATAAAACCCAATTTATTATGATGACAGTCAAAGGGAGCATCAATTAGGCGCATTATGATGACAGTCAAAGGGAGCATCAATTAGGCGCAGGGCTCGTTGCAGCAGAATACTGATCAGTAGGCTATTTGGATGCGAGCCCATCGGCAGACCCATATATGAGATGCAGTCACTTAGCTAACGCACACTCATTCCTCGTGTGAAGTCTCATCTCTAAACTGTACTTCACTCCGGATGCTCATGAACTTGTGTTTTAGGGTGATTGATAACACACATTAACATGGATTAAGACCCAGCATAGCAACAGAGAGTGTATTTATGCGCTCTGAGGAAAACACAAACCTAATAATGAGGCGCAGAGGGTGCATAAATATCCAGCTACTATCATCCGCAAGGTTATGTGAATACTCAAAATGACAGGCCTAAACGTTTCACCTAAAAATCAAGTAAAGCTGTAGAGAGAGAGAGAGAGAGAGAGAGAGAGAGAGAGAGAGAGAGAGAGAGAGAGAGAGAGAAAATTGTATTGTAGAGTTTGTGCCTTTACAAACTTTAAAGACATAGCAGGCCAAAATAAAAAATTATTATTTTTAGAAAGGACACCCTGAAAAATACTGGCTAAGTTACTAACTCATATTCAGGGTTTATGGGTTTTCGGTTGTTTTCTATGCAGAAGGAATAATGACTCAAATATTAGCACCACTGGGTTATTATTCTCGCCACAGTCTTACGTGTCACATGTTGTCCTTTGCAGTTTTGAATATCATGTAATAAATTGGTGGGAATTTTAAGATA
This sequence comes from Sander lucioperca, assembly GCF_008315115.2. Lineage (NCBI taxonomy): Eukaryota > Metazoa > Chordata > Actinopteri > Perciformes > Percidae > Sander > Sander lucioperca. The sequence goes on along the minus strand of NC_050179.1, from coordinate 6,447,352 downwards.
AAACTTAAAGTAAAAAGCTTGTTTTGTCTTAACAGATACATGTTTACAAAACACTTTTTGGTTTAATTGATGACCCAATATAAAGATTAAAAATAAAAGCAGAAATATAAAGATTATGTTGTTACTAGGTCAAAATAACCATTTATGGGTCAATAACCCAAACTGAAATACAAATATAACATTAGGTCAAAAAATGAATAACCACATATTGGTATGGCTAAATAACCCAATTCAAATAATATAAATAACATTAAAAAACTGGGTCAAAAAACATGTTTTGGATATGATTGGTGACAGTGGTTTTTATACTCATGAGTACCAGCTTGGTGGTAGATTGACCCAGTACTGGGTATAAATGATTTAATATGCATATTAACATATCACAGACTTTGAAGTTAATGTTTTAACAAAAATAAGACTTGGACAAGAATGTTCATGAGATGAGGTGCAGAATATCACTGTGTAATCTCCAAATAGCCCAACATCTTCCACTGCTTTTTCTCTCATCAAACCTCTGACAGATTTGGGTCTGCTGCGCTGTGATGAAAAGTGTGCTGTTAGATTTACAGTGGTTGCTGCAGTAATTGGTCACTTAATATTTCCTTCTTCTCTCAGACAACAACAGTAAGTAACATGTAGACAAACAAGCTCTGTGCGCTTTTGGTTTTTTTTTTAGACAATTTCTCTCATACAGTAACAGCCATTTACTCTAAAAGTGGTAACACTGGGTGACATGGTCTTTATGTATATTTTAGTTTGATTTCAGACATAAACAGCAAGTAGCTCCATCTGTGTTGCACGCCTGTTCAGCTAGGCAGTATGTTCTATTTTCAGTCCCAGGGAGCTGTGCACTGTACTATGTTGTGCATTCACAGTACATGTTCTGCTTCACTGCCATCAGGCTCATTACACAAACCCTTCACATTCATTTCTTCTTTGCAAACAAGCCAAGCACTGTAATAAGTGAACCTTGCCCGTTTGCAGTATGTACAGCAAAGTCAGTAATGTGACAATGTTGTGACTCCATGTGAGAAGGAAATAATTTATATAAAACCCTTGTAAAAGACAACAGCAGTAGAAAGGAATAGTAGTCGGTTTGCAGGGGGACTTGATAGGATGGGAATCCCTCGTCGTACTGCTCATGTTGTCATCTGACAGTACACTGAAGCTCTCACCCGAAGTAAAAAGAGAGGAAAAAAACATTAAAAAAGGCCACTCTAACAAGCCTCCTGGGACCTCAGCTGCCTGGCTTTCTGAAGAGAGAACAGCTTGTTTGATCAAAATGCTTTTAAAGCTTCCAACAGAAACAGCCTGCTGTGCTCCACGTACATATTCTGTCCACGCGGCCCATAGTTACGGCTTTGTGTATTGGTTTGGTTAATATGCAACCATCAGCCCGTGCTGTTTGGATTACGTAAAATACGTGGCAACAAGTAGAAGAACAGTAACTAACACAGCAACTGAGAGGGAATAGGATTCTCCAAGGTGTTTAAACAACTTTAGTTTCCTCCAATATATTTGTTTGTCCATGGAGGCTCAATTAAACAGGAACATATTTTTTTAGTAATGCTTGACTTCACATTCATACACACCACATGTATAACCAGCTAGAGGCTGCTCACCCTGAGTAAACTCTATTCTCTTTGTGGTTTTGTTCAGGGAATCTGAAAAGGAAGTACAGGTCTACACGGGTCCTCTCAGTTACTAGGCACAGGGTCCAAATTAGATTCAGTCTAATCGGGTCAGGTATGATACCATTGTATTGCTGCAGTTCTTGGGTCTGTGTGTCTACATGTGTAATACCAAGTGTCCCCTTCAGATCAGGTGTCTTTTTGTGGGGGGGAAGTATTTATGCACGTTGGGTTTAGGTAAGTTTCTAATGAGTTTTGGATATAGGGTCCTAATTTTTCAACCTGTGAAGACCTCTAATTTGGGCTAATTGGCTAATTTGCATTACCCAACTTTTGCAACCTTCTGAAACTGATAAGCTGCAGCCACATTTCCCGCTTTCCGCATGGATTAGCCAGGTGTGAAAGCTGTGAAAATGTTCTTCTTTCTCCACATTCTTCACAGCCTACTTGAATTGAACCTCACCGATCAACTCTGTATTGGCAGCAAAAAAGACAGCGTACTTTCAAATAGGGCTGCAACCAATGATTATTTTCATTATCGATTAATCACACTATTCTAGAGCACAGATGAAATCATTAAATATGTTGTGTCGTCTGACTAACCTAACCAAACCTGAAAATATATATTAAATTCACTGTAAGACCAAAAGAGAAACTGGACTCCTCACATTTTTGGTATTTTTGCTTGAAAAATGACTAGTCATTGCAGATCTACTTTCAAAGAAAATTGTTCAGGCGAAATCTGGATAAAGTTATGAACAACAGTCAAACAAACACTTCCCATACCTCATAGCTGGTATTCAACACACAGTGAGAAAGTAGCTACCTGTGTGCGACCTGTAAATACTGTGTCGCTTGTTGCTGATCTCTTGCACCACATACTACTTCAACTTTATCCTCTCCTCCTCACTATGATGGCCACATTATCAACACAACTTCAAAGGTAGCTGCTCCATAAAAGTATAACTTTGCATTTCTGACCTGGTAAATGACGTGTGTTCACACAAAACAAATCTTTCCGATTTCTTAGCGACACACTTGGCAGGGAAAAAAGCTTGCAAATAGTTCAGAAAAAAGACAAACAGTAGACGGTGGTGAAGCAACATTAAATGGATGTGATCCACCATTACATTATTTTTCATACCAAGACCAAAGGAGAACATTGATGCTCTTCTACACTTCTTCTTGTTGCTCCATATACGTGGTTTTTATTCTGCTGCAGCTGCTGTTGGTTCAATAATTCAGGACTTGAGTTTTGTTAAGACTTTCCATGCAGCTTCTACAGAGAGGATGTTTAACTTGGTCTGCATAAACTTGCAGCTAAAGCCCTCAGCTGTCTTGGGATCATTTCCAAAGGCAGATCTGATGGTACTTTAGTTGAAAAGGAATTTATGTCTTAAATATGGGAAGTGTAGATGTTATGGTTTTGAGGAGTAAATACTATCTATTATCATCCCATGCTGGGTTCCCCGTCACATTGGGCTACCACAAGGTGTTTCTCACATTAACTTTGTAAAAGCACAGCTAAATGAAAATGGTTTATTAACAGAGTTTGTAATAAATTACCATACAATTCACTTTTAACTAACATGGACAGGGACCATTTATGTGCAATTTCCTCCTACACTATTAAAGAAATAATGAACCAGCATGGATACGCTAAATATGCCGCCACCCCATTAATCTCACCTAGCATCAGTGGACAGATGGCTATGACCCAGCTTTGAATGGTAACTGGACAGGGATAGAAGAAGAGTTCTTGAACTCCCATGATGCATAATTTACAAGCAAACTGCTCTTCAGCACTTCTGCAATCAAAACTCTGTACACTGTGCTGGAGGAGCAAGTTCTGTGTAATTAATTTAATGTTTGGTAAAAACAACACTTTCTCTAAGAACACCATCATTTTAGTGCATTTGTAGCATTTGTCTTTACAGTCAAGTAGCCTATAGGTATAATCAAATATATGCTGGCTATTAGATGTTTTTTTAATCTGAGTTCTCAACGGGATAAACTGATAAATAAGACAGATTTTGGTTAAACATTCATAAGAGAAACATATTTATTATCTATTTGTAAATTACAGACTCGTAAATTAAACTATTATAATAATACTATTATTTTTATGATGCTTTGCAACCGTGGTTCCCACCCCTCTGGCTTGGACCCCTAATTAATGTCCAGGCCATCCTATTATGTAAACCTAAGCACAGATTTCAGAAGGCATCATGGGAGCTCACTGCCAGACAAGCTGTCCACACAGTATGGTGGAACTTCCAGAAATCCAAATCAAATCTCTTAATCTTTCCTCTCTCTGCTTGTCTTGTTCCCATCAGGAGTCCTGACTCCCAGCAGCAGCTATGTGAGAGGAGCTGTCAACATGCAAAGGATGCCCACGCCTAGCTAAAGCAGAGCAGCCCCCCCTCCCTACCTCCTGCTCCCTCCCTTCTTCCCACTTGAGGACGAGAAGATGACTATCACCAACCGGCAGTCCTTCAATGTCCTGACGGTCATCTTCCTCCTGCTGTCCACTGCAGGTCTGCAAAGTTTAATGTGTGCTTATCAGGGAGTCTGCCTGTCTGGCCCTCAAAAGTTTATATTTCTTTCATTACAGGAGCCTCCAGGCACTCATACAAGAGTTTCAGCGTGTATGTATGTACACTCACCTAAAGGATTATTAGGAACACCTGTTAAATTTCACGTTATTGAAATTATCTAATCAACCAATCACATGGCAGCTGCTTCAATGCATTTAGGGGGGTGGTCCAGGTCTAGACAATCTCCTGAACTCCAAACTGAATGTCAGAATGGGAAAGAAAGGTGATCTAAGCAACTTTGAGCGTGGCATGGTTGTTGGTGCCAGACGGGCTGGTCTGAGTATTTCACAATCTGCTCAGTTACTGGGAATTTCACGCACAACCATTTCTAGGGTTTACAAAGAATGGTCTGAAAAAGGAAAAACATCCAATATGCTGCAGTCCTGGGGGGCGAAAATGCCTTGTTGATGCTAGAGGTCAGAGGAGAATGGGCCGACTGATTCCAGCTGATAGAAGATCAACTTTGACTCAAATAACCACTCGTTACAACCAAGGTATGCAGCCAAGCATTTGTGAAGCCACAACACACACAATCTTGAGGCGGATGGGCTACACCAGCAGAAGACTCCACCGGGTACCTCTCATCTCCACTAAAAATAGGAAAATGAGGATACAATTTGCACAAGCGCACCAAAATTGGACAGTTGAAGACTGGAAAAATGTTGCCTGGTCTGATGAGTCTCGATTTCTGTTGAGACACTCAGACGGTGGAGTCAGAATTTGGCGTGAACAGAATGAGAACATGGATCCGTCATACCTTGTTACCACTGGGTAGGATGGTGGTGGTGGTGGTGTAATGGTGTGGGGGATCCCTTTCGCCTTCAGAACTGCCTTAATTCTTCGTGTCATTGATTCAACAAGGTGCTGGAAGCATTCTTTAGAAATGTTGGCCCATATTGATAGGATAGGGTCAAACACGGTATTAGTATGGTGTTCCTAATAATCCTTTAGGTGGGTGAGTGTATATATATATATATATATATATATATATAAATAATAATATGTATATATGTAAATGTTTACATATATATGCTTGGAGCAGTTTCTACAAACTTTGGATGCTCCAAAATGTGGGTCTCAGTCCTTTACTGTGTGAGCCACTAGTGTCATGAACTAAATACAGGAAACAACACAGAAAGATAGAATTTTATGGATAAAAGGAGAAACATGCTCACATCTAATGGCCAGAAGTGAAGTCAGAGACACTTCACTTAGAGTTAGAAACATTTATTGCCAAAATAAAAGTGTACTTGGCAGGAAAAGCTCTGAACCCCTGGTTGCTCTCTAAACGAGGCCATGCTGCGTGAAGAGAGCACATTATAACTCTAAAAGATACAAAGAGAAGAACCAAGCCAACACATATCTTGGAGATATAAATATACATTATGCACAAGGGAAAATATGCCAACTCAAGTTTAAAAATGACAAAATAGGGCAAGAGGGTGATTTGGTGTTGGAGGGCAAAATCAGCAGCTAACAGGAACAGGTTGGAATAATCCCATAATAATAATCAGAGTGAGAGTGTGAACGATGTTACCAATCGCCTCATTCAAGAGCAACTTAACAATGTTTTAACTTCAACATATATGCATTCAAAGCCTGATAGAGACAGGATGTAATACCTGGATTTCCACCCTTTCTACACCACCGATTCATTTTCCGATAAAAGTCTTTATCTATGTCTTCTCTGGAATAAGGAAAATAACTGAATCAACTGATGATACAGTGACCTCTAATTTGGAAAAGTGGATGAATTATTTATTTGATGATGAATTTATTCTTACAAAATAGTAGTTGTAATAGTAATTGAATTGGTGATACTGTATGTATGTATGTATGTATGTATGTATATATATATATATATATATATATATATATATATATATATATATATACATACATACATACATACATACAGCAAGGTGATATATAGCCTATACAGTATAGTAGGGCTGCAACTAACAACAATTTAATATCAATTAATCTGCCATTTTTGGGGTTAATTTATCAATGTGTTAGTCTTTAAAATGTCAGAGCCAAAGTGACATTACATTTGTTGTGTTTGGCCAACAGTCCAAAACTTAAAGATATTCAATTTACAATTATATAAAATAGAGAAAATGTGCAAATACTCACACTTGAAAAACTAGCACCAGCGAATGAATGGCATTTTTGCTTGATAAATGATTGATTGCCCAAACTGTTGTTCTGTTGATAAGCTGATGGCATGCAGTGTGTTTCAGAAGAAAGACGACAAACTGTAGGTCTGAGTGGAGCCATACGTAAATAAATAGGATGTGAGAGCACCTACTGATGTTGCTTGTTGTTGGGGAGTGGGAGAGAGAGAGACATGGCAGTTTTCAGACCGCAGATTGTAAACATAACATGTAATGCAAGAGCCAAGCTGTTAACTGTATCCTACATTTCAAGAGGTGTTAATGAAATTAAGCAGGTGGGTGTGTTTACAACTGTATGGTTTCCAGAACCAGCTGTTGTTCATTTGAGAAGCCAGAGACTTACCATGAACTCTTCTCTTTCCAAACCTTCTTGCATCGTTAGGACTTTATGGCCCACTTACAATGTTAAGGGCGTCTGTTTCCTCATTGTCAGTTCATGTACCCACAAACTGCTGAACCCTCCTTTACGTGCGAGGAGTTATGCGATATAAATAACATGACTTGATTGCAGAACCGTTGTACAGCCAATGCAAAGGTCAAATGAAGAGTTTTTGTCTCGCTATATAAACCACCCTTCACTTCTAATCCTACTGTGTCCTTCAGCACCGCTTCATTTCACCCCCTCTTCTGCCACAGGTTGTCGAAAGGAAGGTGGCTGGCCACACCGAGCTCATTATAACCTGAAAGAGCTCTCGCCTTTCAAATGGTGATGTGTCCCTGCCTGAGATTACTGAAAGACTTCTATCATCCCGCAGCATAAGTGGACCTTGAACTAAATCACAGCACACTTTTACTGCCAGATTTTTAGGCTGCACTGATGAAAGGAAACATACAAGATAAAGACAAATCAGTTACAGTACAAAAGAACTAATCTCGAAGCACTTCACATCAAACTGCATAATGTGATTTACGCTTAGACTGAGAATGATCAAGCATAAAGAAATCAAAGAGGTTTAAAATATTACAGAATCAGTAAATAACACACAAAAATAAAGCCAGATTCATACATCAGCATGGCTAATATCATCCGATTTAGCTTTTGGCACCCGAAAATCGAATCAGCGTATCGCATTTCTTGTAGTAAAGAAATGCCAAAGATATATTTACGGTAATTTAGAAACAGTGTCACCATTACATAGTTTGGTCCATGAGAGAGAGCAGACAAGTTTATTTTTGAGCTGTAAAATTTCTCCTTTAGTACATATATTGCTCACGATTCTGATATTAACTGTTGGGGTATTTTAGGATCTTGATGTGTTAGTCTCATTGAATTCTTTTAGATTCTTCATTTTAGACAACTCTTGGGTTGTTTTAAGATGCTAATTAGGTTGTTAAATAATTGTATACTCACATTTCTGTTCAATTCTGATTTGTGGAATATTTCATGTTATCTGTCTGATGCTGTTTCTCTATAACTCCCTGTTACTGTTGCCTCTTGGACAGAACACTCATGAAAAAGATTTAGAATTTCGATAAGGCTCTCCTGGTTAAATAAAGGGTAAATAAAATGAAATAATGAACATGTTTGTATATCACTACTATGCAGTGTACAGGGTCTGTCTCCTGGCAAACTGGAGCATTCATTCATGGGCTTATTACTGGTAATATAAAGTGAAAGGATGCTGAAATGTTGATATTGGTTATTTATGAAGGTATTCAGCTTGTGGGTATGTCCTGGTCCATTGTGATGTGCATAAACTATCATCAGCCCCGTAAACTGACACTAATCATATCTGGTTCATTTCTTTGACAGATTGGTAATTTATTTTTATCAGATGGAGTCTCAGCTGCTGCTGAAGTGGAATCCTGTGATTTCATTTTCAAACTAAAGTGTATTGGTTTCTACAGTAGATTCTATAACACAAACAATATTGTTTTTCCCCTTTGTGGCAGCAAGGATGCACAGATTTATCTTCTCCTAAAGCTGCAGGGATTTGAATGCACAGCTAGAGATTAATGCAAATGAGCCAGAGTACTATTTGTACCACAGATCTTTGCATTAGTGCATAACAAACTCGGAACTCTGTCATCTCATAAAGCCTAACACAAGCTGCCAAAAAGAAAGTAGGAGTATTTTTTGGGTCACTTAAGCTTTGATGAAGAGGTAAATAGATGGATGTATCTTTCATTTGAGTACAGTTCATGTAGAAATGTAAAGTAAAAAGTACTATTCTGACATAAATTCTGGAACCGGTCTGAGGAGTATATTTGGTGTTTCCATCCAGAAGCACTGATACTACAGTAATAGATCACATGTACTCAAAGGTTGTAACTTGGGGCCTTTATTCCTAATGTGATGTGTTCTGATTGTTTTTGCTAGTACATTGTGTTTGTTTTCTGTTCCTAGTCCTACTTCATTATTGTTACATGCACTACCTTGTGTCATGTCTTTTCTGAGGCTTCCAAAACAAGAAACATTAAATACTTTGTTTTGTAGTTTGGCTGCTGTAGTTTGAAAGGCGTTTCCTTGAGAGCCATTTTTCAATCAATAATTCTAAGAGTGTGTCATTTTTCAGTGTAGGAAGACTAACACAAACTCTGCTCAAAAGGTCATGAGTTAGATTTCACTGACTGTTTGTGTTTTTGTCTGCTGTACTGAAATACCTGCTGTCTGACATTTCTAAGTCAATTTTACATCTAAATCTTTGTCTTCCCCCAAACTGCAGCCCTCTCAGCTCATTATCGAGTGTGTGAACCCTACACTGACCACAAGGGGCGTTACCACTTCGGCTTTCACTGTCCACGCCTCTCAGACAACAAGACCTACGTGTTCTGCTGCTACCACAACAACACCGCCTTCAAATACTGCTGCAACGAGACAGAATTCCAGATGGTCATGCAGATCAACCTCACCACCACCTCAGATGGTTATGCACACAAGTAAGAAAAATAAAATAAAAATCACACTGCGGTTTGACGTCGTTTGATTTTAAAGTGATATTAAAGATTTTAATTTGAGGGAAATATAATAAAATTAAAATTTAAAAGAGTCATTATTATCTATATCTACACTGTTCTCCAGTAAAACAGTGTAGACAAATAGTACATTTTCTACTCACCAGGGGTGGCAGCCTTGCTGTGATCAATGTAATATTAAGGATACTACCAAAGAAGTCATTCTGTTCAAGGCCCATACTAGGCATGTCAATTTACAGTATATTTGAAATACCAATTCATGTTCGTAGGAAAACAATTCGTTTTTAAACAGTAATGACAAATAAAATATGTAGTCTATAAGAGCAACAGACCGTTTAAAGTAGTTTAGCTTGTGGTACAACAGAAGGTGCTCTCGAAATTCACACATACTAAGTTAATTAATTAGTTTGAACTTGACTCTTTCAAAAGGTTTCAGCCCTAGCTCCTTCTGTATGCACTCCTCTGTCATTTTATTGTGACCTAGAAAGCCCTCAGAGAGTGCATAACTTTGCCAAGGCTGCTACTCTAAATTTGTTACTTTAATAACAGAAAATGTTTAGAAATGTTCAGTCTGGATCTGGATCAAAACATACACATGAGGATGGACAGTCAGTTATGTTGATGTTGGAGAATAATTAAATCCATGGATGGATTACAAACAGGGACTAGCAGGCACAGGCCCATAGGTTAGAGAATGCTTTATTTTCACAATTTTTCCTTGAAAAATTATTGATCTATTATCAAAATAGTTATTATTTTTGGCAATCGACTAATTGTTTGAGCTGTGAAGCAATGCAGAAATAATCTTCTTCTATGCCTCTCAGTTAAGAAGAAATGAGCCAAAATATTAAGTGCTTATTGATGGCCACATTGTGGCGCTATCCACATCAAAAGCTATTTTGTTCTTTTTTGGGCCATGATGGAACTTTCCACCAAATTACATTGAAATCTGTTTTGTAGTTTTTGAGTTATCCTGCAAAACACAAACAAACAGGACCAAAGAAAAACCTCCATGGCTTGGTGGAGGTAATTAAGGAAAAATAGGTTGTGCTGAATCTTGAGTAGAGTTTAATGGGAACATGGTGGAACAAACAGTTTCAGAGATGACATTTTCTTAGATCAGATAAAAACTGCTGGTTAGAGTCGGCTTGCTCACAAATGGCCCCTCAACAGTATCACATACATTGACACTGTTTGCCTCTTACTTAAAGGGTTAATTGACATTGATCCACACCTACAGAGGCATTCAAAACCACCAGCAGATTCTGAGAGCAGTTGTGTTGTGAGTGGGACGCCTCCACACGATAGCTCACAAAGGCAGGTGTTAAGTGTTGGTTATTATATCAAGTACCACTATGGTATCATATTATACAGTAGTAAAGATACCTATGCAAGAATTGTAGTTCTTAGTAATAGTATTATTAATAGTAAGCTACACTAAATGTTCCAAGATATGACAGTGTATTTTGACAGAGGGAACATACTTTACACTGGATGACACACCCTTATTCATTGCAGGATAAACAGATGTAAGCTGAGTGAGGGACACAGAAAAATGAGCCTCTTGTTCTGTGGCAGCTCTCAGCTCTTTGTGCTAATGCCTTCCCAGCAAGCCTCTGTCTCGGGTGGTTCACACTGCCCTGCAGCAGGTCATGATATTTCATTTCTCAGATGGCCTGTTGGGTCACTCTTTCATCCTGGCTCACTGGGTGATAGGACAGCGGGTTTGATATTTACCACTGGCCAAGCAAGTTAAACTGCCCATAATTCTGCTCTCTATTCACACTGCATGGAGAAAATTGTATTCTAGTTTAAGGTTTACTGCAGTTAAAACCAAAGAGAGGCGTTTTTCCTCTGAGGGTTTCATGATGCAGAATCATAATAGATTCAGATTGGAAGAGTCATCTGAATATCATTTTAGAAAAGCAACAGGTCCAGCTAGAAACATTTGACAGATAATCAATTGCATATGCTTTCCTTCTCTGAGGAAACTGTTAAATATTGAATAACATTTGTAGTAGTTGTGTGGATTATGATCGATCCTTCCAAGGACTACGCACATATTCTTGTTTGCATGCCTCCAGGCTGATATAGCCTGGCCTGTTGGCCCCTCAAATTACCTGAGTAGACGTACAAACTAAAGTATAGGTAAATATCTCTGACACAGAGGTGAAGAAAGGCAAATGCAGTTAAGGACACATTTAGATTTGAGTGCAAAAGTGGCATTCACCTGCCTTAGTGCTCATTCCAGCAATGGCGATGTTCATTTATTCAGATAAATATCCCAAGGCCAAAACATTTTCAGATTAGTGAATTCACTGTAACTGAACTAGAAGCACTTGGACATCACTTTTTTGTAAGGGCTTCAATCAAAGCAGTCAAACAGATTGCAAAGTGTGCTGAAATAACATAAAAGATGGGTTTATCTCTTAATAAATCTAGTTTAAAGTAATATCCTGTGTCGTCAGAATATGTTTTTTCATTCTGTATGATAGAACATCCTAATAGGACATAGTCACTTTCAATTTGTGTGAAATTCCCCAACTAAATGTCCTAAGTGCCATAGAAACAAAGACATCACACTCAGATATTTAGTATCCCTGTTTTGGCAAAAATGCTGCATCTCATTTTTCAGGAAGCTACTTCAGCGCATTTACGTTGCTGTACTTTATGGATGTGGGTGGACTAAAATAAAGTTAAAATGTGCCCCTTAAATCGAGCTGGAACAAGTAATACATGACAAAAAATGTATGAGAGGTGAAAAGTAGATGCACAGATTTTCAGAGGCCCCACGGAGGAGCCAATATGAGATGGATTTAAGTGTCTTGTGCTAATGGAATTCCTTGTCCAATTTAAGAAGCAGTAATTTAAAAAGCAGCAAATGGAACAGATGGAGGGTTTCTTAATTTATTTATCTGTTTTTTAACTAGTTTTTAATCAAGGGATTTGATAAATGGCATGTTCTTGCCACATGAACAGCAAACATTCACACCTGGCAGCTCTATTATAGCTCTTGGGATTTCAGGGTCCAGCCTGAAGGTATCTGGATGGTAGCTCTGAGCATGTGAGTGTTTATCATCATCTTTCCTAGATTACACCATGCTAATTCTCACGGTCTGTCTCTCCTGCAGTAATTATACAGCCCTGGTCGGCGTGTGGATCTACGGCTTCTTCGTCATGGTGCTGCTGGCGCTGGACTTTCTCTACTACTCAGCCATAAACTACGAGCTGTGCCGGGTCTACCTGGAGAAATGGGGTCTGGGAGGACGCTGGCTGAAGAAGGCTCGGAGTCAGTGGCACAGGTCCATGCCAGAGGAGAGCGAATCCCAGGCTCAAGCCCAACCCATGGTCCCCAGCCACTACCAGCCCAGACACAGCCTCAGAGGGGAGAGCCACAGCCCCACACTCCTGCCCTACAACACATCCACCGCATGGTGAGTCACTGTCTGTCACATGACGACCGCCAACCTGCAGTTTGGCACGAATGTCTGTAAAGCTGCAAGAATCAGCAAATCGTGAACTAAGATTTAAGTCACAAATCACCTGGGTAACCACAGCTGGTATCTCCATGGGAGAGTTGGCAATGTGCAAATAATACTTTATACATGACAGACAGGTAGCTGGAAAAGACTGTTGGGATTGTAGATCAGTTCATTAGACAACCTGATGATGTAGCCTAGCTATATGTTAAGGGATTATGGTCAAGTCTATTTTATTTAGAAAGCGCAAAACCACACATTTTCTCATCGGACATAGGACATCATCTAACTTAAGACCCTCAATTCAGATATAGACAAAGTCCACAAAAAACTTGAATTGCAAAAATGGAGAAACCTTCAGAAGTAGAATTACAAAATTTTGTAAATTAAGTAGATAAGGTACAGTATCATGTCCCATTGATTCTTTCCCTACTCAAAAGGCCATCAAGGTATAGCTTGACAATTCAGTTAACATAAACTATTTTTGTGTTGTGTTTTCTCAGCTACCTAACTAGCCATCTGACTAATTTAGCAAAGCAATTTCTAACTTTGAGAATGCAGACAAAGTGAGGCGCAGACCAGTGTGAGAAAAACATATTGCACAATGTTAGCAAAAAGGTCAATCATGTAAATCGTAGTGATGGCTGACTGAATGAGATAACACTGCCGTCAACATTTAAACCCATAGTATTCATATGTATCATCGGTGAAATTAGCAGTTTCTAGTCAAAAGTAATGCAAAAAAAATGTTGACGATATGTGATGAATTTCTTTTAGCGCACCCATACAGACATTTAAGAAAACAGAAGACCTCCAAAAGGACACCCATACAGTAGGATGTTACATAACCCCATGCTTACTATCACAAACTATAATTTGTTCTACTCTGATAAGCATACTACAGTTCAGAGACTCTTGCTGTTGTTTGGGAAAGCGTAACAGATGCTTAGAAATTCAAACGTCCCTGTAAAAAGAAGTTATTTTACATCATTTATTTTTAAACACAGGTTCTCTGTCTCATTTTCTGTTTTCTTTGTACTCTGTGTTTTGTTATGTAGAGAGAGCAACATGGCAGGGAAACAATGTGTCGAGCAGGATAAATTAGAGCATTTCTAGCATACTTTTCCCAAGCCAACAGGGAGGAAGCTCAAACATCAGGCTCCCCGTTTACTTAAATTCCTTATTAAGAGTGCAGTGCACACACAAACATATACACACACACACACACACGATTACTGCCGACCAATGATATTGCTAACTCTGTACCTGTCAGAATCATAGCAACTCACTGGTAAAGAATTAGGTCATTTTAATATATGGTTTCCCTCTGACTAAGGAAAACATCCTTTATCAATATTTTAAGAATTTTGCCTTTTCGCCAACTAATGGAGATTTTCTGCAAAGCATCTGATCTGTATTTGCCTTTCATCTCAAAATAGCTGCACTCTGTCTCAACATGCCTTCTTTTAAAAAAATTAAATTTGGGTTTTAAGTCTGACCAGCTCATTGGGGAGCGGTCATTATTAATTAATGAGTAGAAAAGAACAGAATAATGTGAAAGCTGCACTGCCTGCCAGAGGCCCCTAACTCTTATTTAACCTGAATGATTTGACTCTCATTCGAGTCACGCTACAGACCGTTCATGGAGTTTCTGTGGTAAAACACCATCTGCTGTCCTTTCAGTTGTTTTTTTTTTATTACCTTTGAGAGCAGTCATAGGACTCTCAAGGTGTGTTATGCTGTGTGTGAATGTTGTTTAAACATACAAGATGATTTATGATGCCAGAAGTGAACTGTTACATATAAAAGCCACAGGGAACTTTTTCTTCTTTTGGCAGATAGTGCTCAGACTTTCGTAATATACTGTAGCTACACAATCATAGAGCACACTCTGAACAAACCTACATTTTTGTGCAGTCAATTTTTCATGCAGTTCTCCGTCTGCGACACTGTGCACCCTATCTGTCTTACTGGGGCTCAGAGTCTCTTCCTCGAGGAAGATATCTCTCTCGGGTCATGATAATTTAATGTGGGCAGAGGTTTGACAAATGGCTTTGAGAGGCAGTGTGGACTGTGCGAATCATAGATAGAGGAGCTGGGATGCTGCAGAGGGATCCTGGGGCTGCTTTGCTGGTGGAAACATGGTTTACTAACAATGGACATACCCATGGAGCCTCCTCATTAGACATGAAGTCAGTTCAATATGATAGGACTCATCAATCCTTGACTTATGAGGTCGACCTGTACTGGCAGCTCTCCAGCTTTAAGCCAGAGGATGTCTATAAAAAGGTGTTTGGATCTGCAGCAAAATGCTCATTGACAAAGTGGGCCTAGAAAACGAGCATGCTAAGTTAACGGTAATTCATGCTGACGATGAGTGATGGGAAATGCTTCAGGATGGATAGTAGTGTGAGATAATCTTGTGTATCTTTTTTTTTATAAAGAAAAGTGTAACTGCTTTTTCATAAACAGGACAGCTTTTACAGAGCAAGATTTGATTATCTTAGAATATTCTTATATAATCGCTCACTCACATCAGTAAAAAAAAAAAAAGTGACAGCTGCTGGGAGCTAAATTCAGTTACAAGCAGTTTCTGGGACAAGATTAAAATAGCCCGTTTGCAGTTTCACACAGTGAAGCACTTCTCACAATGCAGATAATGCTTACACGTTTTGTTAAATGTGTCAAGTAACCATGGCTGATACCGTATACACCACATCTGATGTTGCCCACACAGTGTGTCATTAGTTGTTAATGTTTTATTTACAGGGGTACAGATCTTTATCCCCAGAGAAGATGTAGGGTTATGGCTCAGAAAACTTAGCTGAACATCTGTTGGCCATATGTAGACAAACAGAGATGGGGTCAAGTCCCACAACTGGCGCAGCAGCATCTAAAAACAACCCAGTTGCACAGCAACTCAGGAATCCAGCACAAATGATTACCAGTGCAGCAGAGCAATCCTCATAGCAAGTCAAAGTATCAAATTATTTCTCCACATTCAGAGATCTATTTCTTCAGAGAAAGTGCAGCTTGGCATTCAGTGTGTGGGTATATTGTTTACCATTTTGCTACGTGAGCGGGCTGGTATATACTGCTGCAGATCTGCTGGGGGTTCAGTGTGGGCAGCCTGGGAAACCGTTATTACTTTCTCTCCATGGATAGGCCTAAACTTTATTGAAATCTCCTATTCATGTATTCAGACCAGTTTGAGCAAATAAAAGAAAGTTAACTGGTGCCATTCTTCACTAAGTGATGTGCAATCCAGGTGAGAGAAAAACACTTAGGATAGATTAATACGAGGTATTTGTACCACAGAGTGTACTTCTGCAGTTAAAATATTGTTGTGTAACTCAGCTAATTTTGAAATCTTGATTTGGTTAAAAAAAAAAAAATATATATATATATATATATATATATATATATATATATATATTTATGTTTAGGGGGAAAATAAACATGCAAAAGTAGCATTTTAATTTAGTGGATTTATTGTCACAACTTCACAGAAGACATTGCGATGCCGCGATTGAGAGATAAAAACAGGTGCAGCTAAGTCGAAATAGATTGCTTAAAGTCATTATTATTATATAAAAATATTAAGATAAATTATTAATTTCATTACACTAAGTGGTAGTACAAATGCAAAATTGAACGTGAAAGGGGACCAAGCTTAAATATTGTCTATTATTGTAACAATTACCACATGTATATACTCAACATGTTAATTAGTGAGCCGTAGAGGTGCTGGTTGGTGGATTTTGTTACCTTAAGACAGAGCCAGGCTAGCTGCTTCCCCGTTTCCAGTTTTAAAGCTAAGCAGCTGTTCCAGCTATATATTTACCATTCAAACATGAGAGGAATGTATCTTCATCTAACTCTCGGCAAGAAAGCGAAAAAGCATATTTACCAAAATGTTGAACTAGTCCTGTAAATAACATTCAGTTTAAAATGTACATCTGGAACATGCCGCGTGGTGTCAGTGAAGAGGTCCTCGGAACCTGGGAACCACTGTACTAAGCTATGACATTGCCACTATATAAAAACATTTTGGCATCACAAATCCTAGTTGGGCTCTCATGTAACCCTTAAACAGCAATAAACTCAGCTGTTCCTGGAAGCTCCTGTTATATTGCCGTAAAGTGCTCAGCAGCATTATAGCTCTGATTGGTTGTCCACTCGTGGCTATTAGGACATTAAAAGTTTGGCCAGGATCCCAGTTTGTGCCAACCCTCTTTGCCCAGTAGTCCATCTCTAGCAATTAGTGGTTCTGGGGAGCAGCAGCATCATCTGGATATCCTGACACCAGAAGGAAATTTTAAAAGGACCTGGCAGTGAGAATCTCCTATAGTATCACTTATTTTACATTCCTTGCTTAGTGTGCCCACTCTGACACTCTTAGAACTGCAAGAAATATCTGATTTGCTGCTGTCATTTCAGTCTGGCTTTACTGCTTATTTTAAATAAAAATTAGTTTGTCTTTAGTCAGTGCTGATCACAAGTTGCTGTGGGGAAGAAAAAAAAAGAAAAAAAAATCGCTGTACAATTAAGATAAAACATAAGCTGATCCTTTGGTCATGTTTGATGGAAGACCCCTGCAACCCTCAAGGAGAAGTGGGTATAGCTAATGGATAGATGAATGGATGGATGGGTGATTCAACCTTGGTTTAATGTGTACTTAGCATCAGCCGAAAGTGCCATAGATAAAAGTGGGGGGAAATTAGATGTTGGGCAACATCAAATAGCACCACTGCACATCAACAGAACACATCAAAGAGTTTCTTGGTGATTCATAAATCAATTGGCACCAAGTGACAGCAGCACCTCATGCCAGTAACCACCCACTCACTCAAGCTTGGTAGCTTTCTGGGCGAGCTGAGCTTAGCCATGGATGGAGCGGTCCATGTGAGGTGGCATCTGTCACCACATTCAGCATATACCTGACTCACCAGTAATCGTAACACTGCCTCTTACAGTCAGACCTGTGACTCAGCGTTATTACCCAGTCTAGTAAACAGAGTTTCCATCACTCCGCTCAGTCTGTCTGTTACACCACTTTAGTTGTAGGTAACCATCCCTAACACCAACATTCAAACACCTGCCGGTCTGTCTGCCGAGGAAATGACACTCGCACTCGGGAAGCTGAAACAGCATTTCACATCTTTTTTTCCCAGTTTTATTCTGTCAGAGTGTGATCAAAGCCTAGTTGTGTCTCCTGCATATTCACATCCATCTTTGAACTCACTGGTTGGCTTTCTGTGGGAATAATAGAATTGTACATTATGAAATTATTCCTGGCCTGTCTGTCCACAGAGCAGCATGCCAAGACCTTGTCCAATTAAAGCAACACTCTCCATGTGGTGTGAGTTAATTAACATCATAGATGCTACAAAGCCAGAGATTTCTGCTACAGGCTAAAAGGAAAGAGCAGGAGAATAGGTTTAGCTCCTTAAAAGTTGTATTGTAGAATGACTTTTGGCAGTGCCACGAGCAAGTGAGGTTGCAGCAGTTTTATTTTTGGGCTGCTTGTCATCTTTTATTAGATTGTTGTCTTACATTTACTTTACATTTTAGTTTTTTTCTCAAGAGTTATTTGGAATAACCTTCAAATGAAAACTTATGTTCCCATCAACAATGTAGTTGCATTATTTTGGGTTGCAGAAATGGGTGGGATGTGGGATGTGATTCATAGTTGTGGGGTGCATGGACTGAAAGTATTTACAAGAATTACAGACTTGTTAAATATTCCTGTAAATCTGATTGCTTTTTGAAAAGCAAAGCTGCCCCGTTTTATTAGTCTTTGTGTTTTCGGGCCTTGAGCTGATTTTCAAGCCAATATGTTGTTATATAAAGATCAATGTGGATCATTAAGAACACACATCGTGATCTGAGACAATTTCAGCCATGCAGCTAAAATCCATGTCTGTGTTGCTCAATAGTTTCCAAACAACTCATGTCGCAACTCAGTGGAATATGATGACGCAGTCCTTTAAAATGGCAGTTTTGAGAGGAAAAAGCATTGATACGACCTCCATTTCTCTTCTTCCATTTCTTAATACTTTTCACTCTGTTTGATCCATTTGTATGAGATCTTTAAAATGTCTATCTATATAATTATGTGGGTATGTGATCCTAAAACGTTTGTTCTTAATTACTTGGTTTTCTGAAGCAATCAACCACATTTTATGATAACAAATGGTGGGGTGTGTGTGTGTGTGTGTGTGTGTGTGTGTGTGTGTGTGTGTGTGTGTGTGTGTGGGGTAACCCCTGTCTCCCATTAAAGATGGTCCCTGGGGTCAGATGTGAATGGCCTCCTTGATCTTTCTCCAGACATCCACTTACTCTTAGTCCATGACCTTTGACCCTTTCCCAGTGTGACTGGTTCTGGTCTAGTGTTCACAGTAGAGGTTTTCAAGTGTCCACTTGGGTTTAGTATGTCATACTCACAGCTGGAGAAAATACTTTAGAAAATCAGTCCCATATCTAAAAGATGTATGCTTTTAAATGACAATTACTTTTTGCAATTTCTCCGATATTAAACTTGTTATCTGACCTCAGCTGCTCCACAAGTCTAACATTTTAGACTTGATAGGACCTCTACCTCACAGATTAGCTGGCGTTGTCCGTTTCCAGTGTTCATTAAGTGTCTTGTCCATTTAACTGACGTAATGATAACAAGAAATCAGACCAAAAGCAGAACCACAACCTGTCACAGCATCCAGACCATCCTTTAAGAGACAGAAATAATATACTTAGGTCACAAGTAACAACTGGGCATCTGCTGAGAGGTATCCACAAGATGTGGTTGAAAGCTTAGAAAAACTAAGGTGGACCTTGTGATAAGACTTTTGTTGTGAAGAATGAACATTCATGCTCAATTTCTGTATTTCTCTCTGGACAGAATGATGCTCCGATTGGACAAACCGAAGAGTAGCAACACCTTGTTTCCTTACGTGGTACAGAGGAGATGCCCCACAGATGCCCTCTCTCCGGACCACAGACACAACCACCAGTGGTGGGCTTGTCATACTGTAGTAGTTAGAAGTGACTACTGGCCCTTTCTAATGAGCACAAAACACCCTTGGACTGACAGAAGCAGACTGATATGGTATTTAAAAACTCAGCTGAACAAAGAATTCCAGGAGACACAGAGAACCTTACTACTGCTGCTGCCACAGCAGAGGAGCGACACATCCAACTACAGGTGTTCAGTGATCCCCTGAAATGGCTGCCTAAGCCTGGAGAATCCCTAACAGATCCGAACTGAACTGGATAAACTGTACTCGCAAGCAAGGAGGCTTGCCTGTTTTTAAAAAAGAGGTTCATCTTTCTAAATATAAAATGTTTATTACATTGCTGTGTCAGTTTGTGTTCAGTAGCAGTTAGACACAGTTATCTATTTGGTGATTTATTTATGTGAACTAGTCAGAGAAATATATGAGTGGTTAACAATCGGAACATGTAACAGCTTAGGTTGATGCTGAGCATCTCACTTAGAGTAGAATGTTTTTGTTACTTACTGAAACCAGAAACAAAATGTCTTTGCAGCCATGTTGAAAAACAATACCGTGTATGAAATGTTTTAGGTCTCCTTTCTGCAAAACAAGTGACTTCTCTATATTGTATCGTGTCTGACAAGGACACAACGCCATACAGATAAACTGCTATAGATCTAAAGGTTTAACAGTAGGTCATCAAGATTTCTCTTTTGGTTTAGTTATGGTGAGAAAAGGAATCGTGACTCTCCAGCCAAAACATTAATGAGGATCAGGGATACGTTCACAACAGCAAATAGCTTCATGCTAGGTTAAACATAACATAATCTTTGGCTATGAGCCTACAAGCCCATTTGAGACCATTACTTTTTAGTTAGTGTGAGACAGTTGCCTTGGTAACCTCATCCATTGACTTGTTTGCCCTTCCTCATTACCGGATCTGCCTGAAACACAGCTCCATTAGCAATATGATGCAAATGAATATCCAGTTCCTTCACAAGGAGCCCTCTATATCCCACATTGGTAATAGACAAATGTAAGCGATTAGCCATAATAGAAAATGTAAAAAAAACAAACATTAAAACTCCTTTCACTGTCAGCAATAATGTACAGTAGCTTAATCAGAAGGAAGACATGTTATGTAAAAAGTCAGAGGTGCCAGCCAAATGAGCACTGGGTAATCATTGAGGTGTAGCGCAGAGCTTTCAGGGATTCTCAGTTATATACTATAATACTATGATAATGTATCATATAATAAATTCCTGACATTTGTGAAATCAGTGAAACCTTAAAAATGTATCAAGTATCTAATTGCAATCATCTAGGTCTGCAGTCCAACAGTTCAACAGTCCAATTAACTATCACAGTAGACAGTATCACATTTGAGAAGCTGAAATTAAAGAACTGTTTGCCATTTTTCCTTGAAAAAATACCTAAACAATAAACTGATCAACCAAATAGATAGATAGTTGGACTAATAGATAATATGACAAATCGTTTCAGCTCTACAATCATTACATTTGAAGAAAAAGTTGTTACTCCATGCCCGAATTGGAATTAACTACTGAGATAAATTCACTGTAGTCCATAAAATGCAAGAACAGACAAAGCAGCTGTTGGTGCCAGACTGTACATAAGTGAGAGCATGTGAAGACCAGGTGGACAGATGGTAGGTACATTATGAGAGAGGTGTTGGTCCCAATTGTGCATCTGCAACGGGTACTCTGGCAGCTGCCAAGCCTGTGTGTGTACAGAATAGATACCATTAATCGTTCTGAGCTGGCTATGTATATGTCAGCCCGGAGACTTGGGGTTTAAGTGGACCCTCTGTACAGAACTCTGGTTGTGGGCTGTAAGTGAGGCCTGCTGGCGTCATCATCAGTTATCAGCAATAATATTCACATTTGCTGAGTTGATAGAGCAAGTTAATTCCCATTACAATGGCTAAAGTTTAATTGTGTGTGCGCACTAACAGGCTTGTGCTTTCAGGGGCAGAGAAATAGGATGTGTCCAAGTGAAATAATTGGCCCAAGGATCAGCAGTTGTTCTAAATTACACTCTCTTGCTTCTTTCAGTAGCTGCCTCCTGATTGTATGTGAACAGCAGCAGCAAACAGTTTAACAGGTGCAGCAGCACAAAGGGGATTTAAGTCGCTAATGCTGGATAAGTGGGTAAAATCTGATATGTTAGAGAACATGTCACTTTTCAGGGCTCTATGCTGTGTTCTGACCTGTAATAAGGCAGAGGAGGTATGTTCGTATCACTAATAAAGTAAAAGTCACACCCGGGGGGGGGGGGATTTATTTTGCCTCTGACAAGTAGCAGGGTCAAAAATGAATTCTTTCCCCCATTTCTTAAAATGCTACAACTTGGTTTTGTGATGTTTTCTGTTTTGTTTGAAAAAAAAAAACAGTCTTGACTCTGGCCTGATGTGGTGTGGTACTGTAAATCGTATCAGCTCAACCCTCTTCCTAAATAAATAATGAAAAAAGAAAAAAAAAGGATGGGAAGAAGTGAGCACACATCTGTTTCAGTCTTTCCAGGTTGTCATGGTAACAGTTGCCTTACAGTTGAATACCCACCTGTACACAGAAGCTTTGTAGTGGTTGATACCTCACTTTTTGGGTGTGGTGGTAATAATGATGTGCACCACGTTCTGTCTATGTATTTACTACTAGATAGAATGATCAGTACCGTTTTGGATTGTTATTGCACTTGTTGACTTTGTATTGTCAAGACAGGGAGAAATAAAGTTTTATCTTTTCCAGTGTGTTTAAATCTCTCTGTCAGGTGCTCTTTGGAAAAAATATATTCCATTAAGCCTTTAAAACCAAGCCCCTATGGAGGCCAGATACAAAGGTTAGGAAAT
This sequence comes from Sander lucioperca, assembly GCF_008315115.2. Classification (NCBI taxonomy): domain Eukaryota; kingdom Metazoa; phylum Chordata; class Actinopteri; order Perciformes; family Percidae; genus Sander; species Sander lucioperca. The sequence continues at coordinate 6,424,688 of NC_050179.1, read as the reverse complement.
GGTAATTAGAGAATTCTAAAATATAACTGAATATATCAATCACACTGTTCATTTCTTAAAATGGAGTGGAAAAGGTTTGTTAGAAATAAGGGTTGGTCCGATGGATGATGTCATAGCCAACAGCCATTGCGATATGACAGACACCCCCCCAACCCCCCCGGTCCACACCAACACCGGGCCGCAGGTCTATGGAACACAGTCATCTCTGGCGATTGAATGTTACGTTACGACTGAAAACATAAGATGAAAAACACCCTTTTATTATTAATGGGGGTGAATATAGCTTCTGTATACTGATGTGTCACTGTACACATCGTCATATGCCAATAGACATCGCCCAACCCTATTAGAAATTGCAGAGATAACTATTTTATTTTGTCCAGCAATAATTTAATAAAAATTAAAATTAAAAAAAAAAATTAAAACTTTATTTTACCCTTTCATTTGTCTTTCACCATCTTATTTTAATTTTTTAGCTCTTTAGTTAATCTAATTTCTATTTTCCTCACCACATTTCCAATTTTTCTAATCTAAGAGTGGCATATTGCAGCATACGTTTTTGTAGTGCAGTGTAACTAATTAGCCCTAGTATTTATGATAAGGAGGATAAATGTAAGATCAAACAGTTATTTATATAACATAACCTTGTTTGGATGCCTAGATTACATGATTGTACATGACAGAGCTTATTTATGCTGTTTTGTAAATATTTTAGGTTTGTTTCAGGTTTAAACTTTACCATGCACACCTCGACGGCATGTAGAGAAATTCAAAGTGAAGGGTGAAAGGTGTGCCTTGCTTAGTTATGGTTGCTAATCTATGATTGGACAATCACTTTTGTGGCAGGGGCTTAGTGAATGGTCTTTATTTATTAAAGCTGCAAGAGGTAGAATTTAAAAATAATTCATCTGTATGCTGTTATATAGCAGGAATTCAGTGATAATTGATTGTCACACACACACACACACACACACACACACACACACACACATACTCACACACGCGAAGATTGTTAGGGCCCGAGCACGAATGTGCCTTGGACAAGCCTATTGTTTTTGTTAGGATTATTTTTCTGCTGCTACTTGCATTTTTATGTGTTTGAGATGCTCGAAAACTCACAAAAATTGGCACACATGTCAGACCCGGTGAAAATTGTAAAGTTCTGCAGTGATTTGGCTCTGACATTTTTTTAATGGTGTGGTCTACACATGATACACAGCAACATAACGTATTATTAGTGTGTGTTCTCTAACGCAACATAGTAGACAGAGGAAGTGTTACAGGCAACCAGCATCCTGCCACTACCCCCCCACGTGCTGGGAGGGGCGAGGGCCCATTCATCGCTGCTTGCAGCTTTAATTATGGAATTGTTGCTCGACAACGTCAAAAAATAAACTGCCTTCCCCAGCTTTTACTGATCTGAGTTAAAGAAAAAAATAAACTTATAAAACTTTTTTTAAACCAACTGATAGATAAATATAAAAATAAAAATCTTCATGTCATTGATGTTTTTTCACTAGTGCTATTTGCCTTTTATGAGTTTTGGGACTATATAAGCCTCTGAATGAACCGTGTTGGCCAATCAATACACCATGATATAATTAATCCGGCCTCAAAGCAGTGACCCTCCCAAGCTGACAGAGCCACATTCAAAACTGGTCCACACAGGAACATTATTAAAGCAAAGAGGTGAAGGCGAAAAACTAAGACAGCGACAGGCCGCGTCAGACCTCCACACCTTGCTTCAAATCAGACACATCTGGCTGCTTGCTTGCGTCAAAGGCCCCTGGCAACCAAGAAGTTTGTTACCACGTTGTCAAGGCCACTTTGAGCTTTCCAATAAGCTCCGACTTCTACTGTACTTTTACCCCCAACCCTCATGCACCTCTGTGGATCATCCTCCCCAGATTCTGCTTATCAAACTGCTTCCTCACTATTCCATTTGTGCCCTCCTCCTTCCAGTATGCCAGTAACCAATGCTCTTCCCATCTGCGCATATGAAACCAATTGCTGCCATCCATCACCATTTAAAAACCATTGATTGGATTTCCACATCATGCTGTTATTAGGAGGTCTGAGATACATCCTGCCAACATTAATCTATTAAAATTCCATTAGTCCTCGTCTTTCCGATGCCCTGTCTACTCAGGCCGGATCTTCTATGGCACAGACACCACATTAAGATCCATCTAAAGTAGGCCTAGATATTAATGTTACTGTTTCATGACGTTCATTTAAACTAGCCATTATGAGTGCTCAAGTAATACTGCTGTGGTGGACCACACCTAGGCTAATTGATGCTAAGAAATATGAGAACAAAACAGGATAGTGCAACACTGATGTATGGTATTGACTAATTTGTTGTATGATATGAAAGTGATATTATTGTCCAACACAGAAAAACAAAAACGTGCGGTATACTAACTGCAGCCGACCTGTCGAGCGCCAGTGTGACGTTATGGGAGTGCCGTAACTGTTTATACTCCCGCGTGGTGGTCGCGACACTAGTTGCAGTCTTCTCCTGAACAGAGGTGGCGCTAATGAGGAAAGGCAACCAACTTTGCTATTTCTACAGACTAGAGGAAGAAGAAAAAGGTAAACAACGGCAGAACTGGCAGCAGCATTGCCGTCAATGCTTCGATTTGATTCGATGACCTACTTTGTCGGATCGAGCCTTTCATTCACCATAAAAGAACTCATCTTAACCCAGTAAGTTTACAAGAGAGATTTGCAGTCACTCCGAGAGTCTTGGCATCCGGTTACCCTCGAGCTCGTTCAGGCTTCCCGTTTCCACTTTGTTGCGCGCCACTGAAAAAAATAGAGTGGACGCGCACTCAAAATCCTGGCGCGCCTGCGAGATCTACGTCATTTTGACGTCACATTGGCACAAGCTCGGATGCGTTGACTTTAAACGGCCTTAAGAATACGCTTCATTCAACAGGCCATTAAGATGGTGAACTCTGACCTCTGACCCCCTATGGAGGTTAATATTTCTTAGTATCATATTAGTTAACATTTTCACAGGCTGTAGTCATTGATGATATATTGTGAAAAATGTGTTTGTAGTTGTCATGAAATTCAAGCTCAGTCAGCAATCTCACATGGAACAGATTCATTATGTAAATACAAATCTAGTCTACAAAGCTAATATTTGACATCTACTGTATGTTCTCATCACTCCCCACAAGCACACATCAAACGCAACACAACTGAAAGATCAAGAGTGACAATAATAAACTTAATTCCCCAAAAACTGGAGGGAATTTATCACAAACACCACAATCCACATGATTTGTAGCAGCAAGCTAAAACACGTCATATATGCAGCAGATAATTCTTAGGCAAATTAAACTCACGAAAACAATGCTGTATAAGCCAACAGAAGCCCAGCAGTTAAGATATAATTGATACGTTGATGATTAATACATATATATTATATATATATATACACACACACACATATATATATATATATATATATATATATATATATATATATACACACATATATATATATATATATATATACACACATATATACACATATATATGTGTATATATGTATATAATTATATATATATATATATATATACACACATATATACACACACACACACACACATGTATATACACACACACATATATATATATATATATATATATATATATATATATATGCAGTTCATGAGCTGTGAAAAGGGGGCATGGCCAAAGCATAGGGGGCGGGGCAAACCTTTACCAATAAAAAAGGAAGTCTCTGCTGAGTTCAATGATACCTCACACAAGAGTCTACGTCAAATGGGTCATTAGCTATAAAAGGGGCGTGGCTAAAGCATAGGGGGTGGGCCAAACTATCACCAATGAAGACGGAACTCTCTGCTGAGTTCAATGACACCTCACTCAAGACTCTACCTTAAACGGTTATGTTATGAAAGGGGGCGTGGCCTGAGTAAGTGGGCGTGGTTAGAGTATAGGGGGCGGCTCAGTATCACATGTAGACCACACATTCTAAGTTTCATGTAAATCGGATGATGTTTGTCATATAAGGCTGATTTCCTGGTGCCAACGGGGGGCGCTATGACCAAAAGTCAATATTGGCCTGTAGATGTCCCCAGGCCTGGACCTTTGTTGAGTCTGTGAAATTTCAAGCAGATATAACAATGCACACTGTAGTTACAGCCACTTTCTCGTTCATCGCTAAACACTCAAAATGGCCGCCATGCCAACACCGTTTGACGAAATTTTTTTTTTTTTTTTAATAACTTTTCATCTTTAAGGTGTTGAGATGTTACAGACCAAGTTTGAAGCCCATCGGATGAAATCTCTAGGAGGAGTTCGTTAAAGTATAGCACCTTGACTTTTAGGCCTACTTCCTGTTGCCACTAGGGGGCACTATGACTTTAAGTTAATATCGGCCTTTATTTGTCCTCAGGGTTGGACTCCTGAATGATGAATGATGAATCCTGAAAAGTTTCGAGCCAGTTGGACAATGTACACTCAAGTTATAGCCACTTCCTGTTTTGATGGCGAAACGCACAAAATGGCCGCCCCGCCACGGCCACGCCCTATGACGAAAAGTTTCTCTTTTAACAACTTTTCATCTTTAATGTCTTAAGGTGGCACAGACCGAATTTGAAGTTGATCGGATGAAATCTCTAGGAGGAGTTCGTTAAAGTACGACATGTGGAAATGGCCAAAATCGCACTAATTTCGAACTTTGAAATCAAAATGGCGGACTTCCTGTTGGGTTTAGGGTATGGCTCCAATGACGTTTCTTGTACGTCTTGATATGCTACATATGTGTACCAAGTGTAGCCCTGTACAAAATTCCTATAAGTTACAGAGTATAAAAGATCATTAACAGTGTAACATAAAAAAAAAGAAAAGAAAAGAAAAGTTCATAAATAGAGTTCATGTTAGTTAAAGTTGGTTAAAAGGTATGCTGGTTAAAAGTATAAATAGTTTAATAAATAAGACTATTTACAGTTAAAGATAAATTCATATAAAAGTCTTTAAGTTTCATCTGCGAGAAAAGTAGAGAAGAAGAAGCTGTGTTTATCTGTGTAACCTAACCTGTTACCTGGCACATGTCAATCATTTAATTCCCGTTTTGCTTTTGGTTGTGTTAATACTTGAGCCAATCAGAGTAACATCACCGTGTAAGGGGCGGGACTAGTGGGACAGGTTTGTGTGAGGAGTAGTGAGCACGCATGAGGAGAGAGAACAGACGCTAATGATGAGAGAGCTAATGAAGGAGGCATCGTGGTGTGGGAAGCATTAATGTTTTGTTATGAAGGTCGACTACTCGTGGTCCTGACAAAAACTTTGGTGTGACCTGCAAGAGGTGAATATGATTGTGTATGCCTGTAATTTTGTGCTATATCGAACTGTTATAGTTAAGAGACTGGATGTATAACGTGGTTAGCGACATGCTAGCTAGCGGTAGCATTCTGTGCCAATGTGCTCATATGTTGTAGTTTTAGCATTGTGATATCTCTGAAGTTAAAGCAAAGCTAACGCTAACGCTAATTCAATAAGAATAGTGTTTGATAATGTGGCTCAATTCAGATAATATGCTCTAAGGAGACGGACGTTGGTGAGAGAGAGAAAGAGAGAGTGACGGGTTTCCAACCGAATGCCCTGCTGTTTCTGCCCTGCTGTTCTGCGTGCCCTGTTGCCGGCCCGTGACTTTTGGTGCTGTGCTTCTTCCTTTGCCATTACCATCGCCATTACCTGTGCCATTACCATCGCCATTACCATTGCCTTTGCTGTACTGACTTAACCTGGATTCGTGAGTACTAACATTCACATGCACGTGCTTTTTGTTTATGCTCAGTTCTGAGTGAAGCGGCCATTCCAGTTTTTAGGCCTCACCGCACACAAAGTGTCATCGAACAGGCCTGCAACGGGTGTGGACATTTTCAGAGGGAATAAATAATTATTTAATTTCAATATAACCACAGAAAGGTTTTTTCCTTTTGGGAAAGTGAAGCTTTATTGGCTTGTAAGTTTTATTTTCACTTCTTTTTCCATACCCCTGTGATTTGTTTTATTTTATTCTAAGATACATTTTTTTAATTTTTTTATTTCATGTTGTAAATAAATACTTTTGAATATTTTGCATCTAAAATA